>NC_043708.1:133721475-133802044 GCF_006229205.1 Suricata suricatta
CTCTGTTCTGGTGGGGTGGCGTACCCTCTCCAGCCCCGGCTCCTAGCTTTCCAGCCCACCCCCTCCACTCTCCGGATCTACAATCCACTGATTCTACCAACTTCTGTCATCCTACACCTTCACCGTGTCCTGTGTCCTCTCTCCTCCCTCAGGCCACGTTCAGTTCCACACTCAGTCCACTGCGCTCATCCTCCACAGCCCTGCCTTCTCTTGCTTGGTGGTACTTACCTGGAAAACCTACACCCGAGATAACCTCAACTCGGCCCCTTCCGTGCCTGTTTTCTCCGCGGCTGAGGGAGACATAGGAGGCTCACTGAAATGTAGAACCACGGCCCTGGTGGGCCTCCTGCTGCAGGCCCTCTGGCTACACGCCCCCCCCTCCCCAGGCCGATTTCACACCTCCCGCAGGCCCGCCCTCACCTGATGGCATCGCCTGCTGCGTTCCTGACAAAGAGAAGCAACGAGAAGAGAACTTTGTGAGGTCCCCATCCGCGATCTGCACCACACTCCTTCTGTGCCGCCCTGTGACAGTGATCTCCCCGCCTGCGCACCGGGTCCAGCCCCTCTCACATTTGACATCAGTTCTTCCACACCTTTTTCTAAACCATGAGCTCCCCCCAAATACGCAGTCTCATCCCCATACAAACACGCCATTTCCCCCTCTCACCACCACTCACCCCTCCGGTGCACCGTCTCCCTTACAACGCAACTCCTCAAAACACTTTTTTTGGTACTGACTCCAATGCTTCTCCTCCCGTTCTCCGTAAGCCGACCCCGAAGAGGCTTCCCCGCCACTGTCCCACAGAAATCACTCACGGAGCTCACCGATGGCCACCTCGCTGTGAACTCCAATACCTGATTTATCTCTCAGGAGATAGAAACCTGCCCTGGCAGGAGCATCTGACACTCCTTCCTGAGAAACTTCCAGACCTCTCCACTTACAGAACCTCTGATCTTCTCCCCTGAACCTCACCCACAGCCTCACCTTCACAGTATAAGGGTAACTCTATTTTACAAGACAAAAACATTACAAACATCTTTGACATTGCTCTTTCCACGGCCCAAACCCCATCCTCCACTAATCTTTAGGGTTCGATCTTCAAAATGTTGAGCATGCATTACAGCTGACCTATGAACATCACAGGGTTAGGAGTATCAACCTCTTGAGGCTCCTGGGTGGCTCAGTCGGTTAAGTGGCCGACCTGGGCTCAGGTCATAATCTCACAGTCCATGGGTTCAAGCCCCACATCGGGCTCTGTGCTGACAGCTGTGCTTTGGATTCTGTGTCTCCCTCTCTCTCTGACCCTTCCCCCGCTCATGTTCTCTCTCTCTCTCTCTCAAAAATAAACTTTAAAAAAAATTAAAAAAAAAAAAAAACAAGGAGTACCAACCGCATGCACAGTCAGAACTCTGCAGAGAACTTTTGACTAATCAAAAACGTAACAGCCTACTGTTGACTGGAAGCCTAACCAGCAGGTAACATAAACAGGGGCTGAACACATATTTTGTATTTTATACGTATTACAAACTGTATTGTTACAATAAAGTTGGCTAGAGAAAAGAAAATGTTACTAAGAAAATAAATCACGAGAAAAATACGTTTACAGTTCGGTCTCTGCTGTAGAAAGCCCACGTGTAAGTGGGCCCATGTAGTTCAAACCCTGCCTGGTCCAACCCAATGTTATTCAATCAACAGATAATTGCCGACTGCCTGGTATGTGCCAGGCTCTCTTCTAGGTGCGCAAATACGTAAACATATATTCCCTGCGGCAGGAAACAGACTTAGCGGATCGCTGCGACAGTCTCCTAACTGGTGTCCCTGCTCCTCGCCTGCCCTCCTCCAGTCTAAGGCAGCAGCCAGAGTGACCCCGTGAAAGCAACAAGAGAGAACGTGCCGCTCCTCTGCTCAAATGCTACACAACCTCGTCCGCAGTGAGAGCCAAAGCCTCAGAGGCTCTGGCCCCACCTCTGACTGCGCTTTTCTTGGCGCCCCAGCCCAGCCACTCTGGCCTCCTGGGAGCTCCTCAAACGCAGGAGACCCGCCTGAGGGCCTTCAGATCTAAGACTGCCTTTGTTTGGGATACTGTGCCCCCCAATATCCACATGGCTTGCTCGCTCACCTCCTTCGAAAGCTCTGCTCAGACGGCCCCCTCGTGAGGCCCGTGAGGCCCGTGAGAACAAGCCTACTAGAACAGAGCTGACAATCTCTGCCTGATCCACTCAAACCCACCAGACCTCCTAAGGATTACGATCTCCCTGGACGCCTGCCTCTTGGAGGCCTCCGCCCTCCGGCCTCCGCCCGGCCCACCGGGTGGTCCGAAGCTCCGGAACTTCCCTTTCACCATCATCTTCAGAGTGCTCTTTGCTTCTCTCTAGTTTCAGACTACTTCCTGTATCATACTTTTGTGGTTTATGTGGAAAACACATCTTCCCAAGGCTTCCTCAGAAAAGATACATGAGAGGTAATTTTTTAAGAACTTACATGTCTGAAAATGTCTTTGTTCCACTCTACTGGATATAAAACGCTAGCCTGGGGCACCTGGGTGGCTCAGTCCGTTCGGCGTCCAACTTCAGCTCAGGTCATGATCTCGAGGTTCGTTGGTTCGAACCCTGCATCAGGCTCTGTGCTGACAGCTTGGAGCCTAGAGCCTGCTTTGGATTCCGTGTGTCCCTCCCTCTCTCTCTGGCCCTCCCCTACTGATGCTCTGTCTCTGTCTCTCAAAAATAAATGAATAAATAAATAAAATTCTAGACTGGGTATCATTTTTTTCACGGAATTCTGAAGGCATGATTATAATGGCTTAGAGCTTTCAGTGTTATTATTGGTAACTGCAATACCATTCTGCTGACTTATTCTTTAACATGTGAAATGTATGTTCTTTCTGAAAGGTTTTACAATTTTCTCCTTAGCCTCAACGTTCCAAATTTTTACGATGGTATGCCTCCGTACAGGTCTTTTCTTCATTGGGTACTTGATGAGCTGGTGATACACTGATGAAGATTTAAGAATTATCTCTCTGGGGGGGGCGGGGAGGGGGGGCAGGGAAGCCATTACTGCAGTGCTTGCCAGCTTCCGTGCTATAAATCCTACTGCTGTGGTCAATTTCAAGATAGCAAGGAGACATCACTGGATGTGGCGCTGTCCAAAGACGAGCAACAGCACAAAACGATCTTTACACCACACAGATGAAATAGACACAAACACACCCAAGAGCATAAATACTAGTAAATAAATGGGAAGTAATTAATTTTTAATAATGGCCACAGTTAGCAGTAGGTTGCAAAAGTTCCTGCACGTTTAGCACCCGGCCCTTGTAAGCCAGTGGGAACCAGCCCGGCACCTCACCAAGAGGGGCTGCCGACCTGGAGACGGACGCCCTTCGGCACTGGAAAACTGTCTTACACATTCTCCTCCCTTCCTTTTCCCTACTGCACCCTGCAAATCACCAGAAATTGGACCCTCTGGGCAAATGCTCTAATTTCTTTTCATCGATTCTCTCCCACTTTCCTACTTTTATCTGTTTATTCTACTCTCTCAACCATATCTACAAAGTTTAATTTCTGTTCTAGGAGTGTTTCCTTTTGTATAGCTTCAATTATTTCAGTGATTGCAATGTGCTCCTTTATTCTTTATACTATTTGTTTCATTTTGGTCTAAAGATTTTCCTTAAGTAACTCACGATCCTCAGTGTCCCCCTCCTTTTTCTCTTAAACATTTGCTCCAACCTATAATGGATCCACTTTCACTTATTTTTTTACCAAAAGATTACTGGAGACTGTGAAATTGAGCATTCAGAGCCATGTGCTCACAAGAAATAAACAATCATCCCAATGTATATACACATTGTACTTTCAATGCAATATAGCATGATAAGATGGATAATAAAATATATTAGGATATATTAGGATACAATTCACATAAAACATTGTATTAGGATACAAATACAAATTTGACGACAAGAAACAATGTGAAATTTCAAACAGTATGGGAATAATTTGCTCTCTACTTTTTATATCAAATACTGATACCAAATTACTGTGGCATCTAGATTCCCCTGGCTAGGTTCAAAAGTGTTACATTATACACCATAAACATATGCAATGTTATGTGCCAATTATGTCTCGATAAAGATCAATAAAGCTTATATCATTTTTAAAAATAAATATTTAACATACACTGAAATTTGCATCTTCAGCAATTACTCCAATAGCCAAAAAAATCTCAAGATTAACTTAAAATTAATGTGTAGGACATCTACCATCGTTCAGAATCTTTTGGTTTTTGGTGGTATGATGCAAAACTCTGAGGATCACAAAGCTAGAACACCACCTTTCTCTTCAAACTTTATTTCTCCTGGGACTTCTTACAATTTCACTTAATTCCAGATGCATTCTGAAATAATTAATTAAAACAAAACACAGCTCTCCTCTAACTACTGGGTGACTTCATCCCCTCAGTAAATACCTACAGTGTCCCACATGAAGGACACTGGCCCAGGCGCGGTGGGGATGGCAGTGAATGGAACCCACAAAACCCCTGCCCTCGTGGGCGTTGACCTTCTTTCTAGTGGCTTCTTTTGATGTTTCCGCTCAGCCACATGTACTTGTAACTAGTTGATAACGATCTGCCTAATTTTAAAAGAAGGAAATGCATTCCAAAAAGAAAAAAGCACAATCTGATCCACATTATGCCTCCAAAAATCCTTCCATACCGAATAGAAATGCTTAGAAGGCAGAAAATGTGTGTGAACCGGAGAAAAAGGAAAAGGCAAGTTAGCTGTCTGAATGCCAACACCCTTTCCTGGTTGAGCACAATCCTTTTACATAGAGATGATGCCGCGGCGTTCCTGTACCGACCTTGCTCCTGTGTCCTAGTGGCCATAACGCTTATTCTGTGTCTTTTGTTCACTCCGTTCTGATCTATCTTGAAAGCTACAGGAGACTTCTCTCTAACTGGTTAGGAAAAGTGGCGTCCAGTGAGGCGCGGACTACAGCAGGACTCCGCTTGGGACCCTGGCCCGAGCAACCAGACACTTCACGAGAATGTGCTCAGATAATTGTATCAGAAGCTCTGGTTCACAGGAAGTCCTGCTGCTGGGGGGCCAACACCTGAATGTCTATTCTCTGGGTTGGACAGTTTCCCTCGGGAAAAATCTCCCATCTCCTGCGTAAGGGGTATAGGCCTAGCTGTCATATCTACCTTTCGGTTAGTTGGCTTCCATTCAATTCTTGTTTCTAGCATGACAAATGTCATCCCTACTCTCAGTCGGCTATGCTTCATGAATGTGAAACCAGGGCCCACGTGGCTCAGTTTCTCGGGAGACTGAACCTCCAGCCTTCTGTGGAGGTGGAGGAGAGACAGTCATCTGGCGTTCGAAGTCATCAGGCTTAGAGAAGGGTTAGGCTAAAAGGCCTGACTGCTCCTTTCTTTTTTTATTTTTATTTTTTAAGTTTACTCATTTATTCTGAGGGAGAGAGAACATACACAAGCAGGCAAGGGGCAGAGAAAGGAGGAGAAAAGAATCCCAAGCAGGCTCCACACTGTCAGCACAGAACCCGACGCGGGGCTTGATCTCACGAGCCGTGAGCCTAAATCAAGAGCAGGACGCTTACCCGACTGAGCCACCCAGGCGCCCTCTCACTGCTCCGTTCAAGACCTTCACCCAATCCTTCCAGCGTAAGCCCACATCACAGGTATCTTCAGAGGTACCCGGCGCCCCAGCTCCCTGACCTTCCCAGAGAAAGCTCTGCAGTCTGGTTTCTGTTCTCCGGAGCGGGCCGAGGCCGCTACCAGGCCTCCCTTAGCTTCTCCGCTCCCAGCACCGGTCCGTATCTCCTGTCGCCAAGCATCTCCTGCCTCCAACGTCCCTTCTTTCCATTCTTTTTTTTTTTTTAAGTTACACCTTTTACTTCTTTTTGTCATTTTAGTGGGATTTGGGGATGAAGCAAAGATAGACGCATGTGGTCAGCACATCAAATCGCATTTAGCCAGAGGTTCTAAAATTATTTCCTTAGTCATTCACTCAAGAAATACTGAAATGCTTGCCATTAACACAATACATACAATAAAAGCGCTGATGAGGACCAGCCATAAATAGCAAGGACACAGTCTCCACCTTTCCACAGCTCACACACAGTCTGGGAGGAACCACAGACAAGGGACTAGTAATTCCATTGGTTCTGAGAGACAGAAAGGAAAAGGTCAGGACGACCCAAGGGGTTACGATGGGCAGGCCTAACCAAACCAAGGTGGGCAGAGAGATTACAGGAAGGGGTTTTGGTGGAAATGACTACCGGCCTAACGCCAGTGGGCCGTCTAGAGAAGAAGTAAGCCTGCCAAGCCTGGTGGGAGAGCTTACCGGCGCTGGATCTGCCTTGCAAAATTGTTGCTGGACGCTGAGCAGGGGAACTGAACTTCGCTGTGCAGGGTCGCGTTACGGAAGAGGTCGCAGAAGTTCTCAAAGAGCTCTAAGAGCTCATCGGATGTGTTCTCAAACACAGCGATCACCTCTGTTGTCACCATGTTGTACACCACAAAGAAAGAGGCCTGCGGGAGAACACAGAGAGCTCTGAGCCAGCTGGGGACACGGCCGTGTCCTGGAAACTTACCACTCGGCTGAAAACCAAACTACCCAAGGAAAACAAGCGAACGCTCCCACTGCTGCACTAGCGGAACGACACGGCGGCACGTGGTTCTGCGCAAGGAGGAAGGCTCGGGGGACCTGATGGGCCACGGACCGTCAGTCGTGGCCAGTTCTGCCAGATTTACCGCTGCACCTGCTGCTAGAATTACTGAGCCGGCCCCCGTGTACGTGCAGAAAGAAGGGTTTTCAATCTTCCATTTCAGACTCTGCAAAGTCAACTTGTTTCCCTCCTAGGACTTCTTCCTGACTTGCTCTCCAACCCACTCTGAAATAAAAGGCACTTTTTTAGAATGCTAGATTTAATTTTCCTTCCTGCTGAGAAAGTGATTGGTAGCCTGTAGCTGCCTGTTGGCAAATTACTTTCTCTTGTATATGTACAGTTGAAAGTTCAATTCAAGGGCATTTATTTTCCCTCTTAAGATTTCTAACACGCAGAGACACCTAAGTACACTGTGTCCTAAAAGTGCCCAGGCAAGTTGTCACCAAGCAGGGAACTGGCTCTGAACAAACGAAAAATTAGAGAGGCATTTTCCATTTCTTCCTTCAAAAATGTCCTTTCGGCCAAGATCATTTGTAAGACACATTTGAGATCCACAGCGATTAAGACCAGAGGGGGACCTGAAAAGCACTCAAATGCCGTAGGTGGCAGGGCGACCACTTTCTCCGAACGGACCCCCGGGGGACCAGCCCTCCTCCTTTAAACAACCAGCGCTCTCTGCTCCGCTGAACACGGAAGCCCCAAGAACCCCTGGCTCCGTCCCAGTGAGAATCAACCTGCAGGCTCCCGACAGGGCTCTAGAAGTTTTCAGAACACTGGGATTAGCACGCCCCCTCCTAGGATGGACTTTAAGTCCCCACTGCCAACTCCTGGAGCCACGGGGCCCCCCTGTTCTACCAGTCATTAGTCCTTCCCAGAGCTTTCACGACATGACTTCTGCGGTCACCTGGAAATCAAATATGGTTGTAAATGAAAGAGGCTGTAGGGTAACCTGAGAATAATACCCATAGTATTAGCAAGGCTGTGTGGGTACATGTGCCTTTTACTCATTAACCTGATTGGAACCTATCAAATTAAGCTGGGGAAGGAGGTGGGAGGACAGCGGGGGCAAACTGGGTTTACAGTTACGTCTGCCAGCGGAACACTGAGCTCCAGTACGGGTTCCAGCTACGATTTATTACAGCTCCCGGAGAGAAGGAGGTCATGTTTTTTAGCAAAGGGAAGAAGGGTAATCTCATATGCGGCTGCCACAGACGACTTAGTCCTTCCACAAAAAAAGGTAATTATAGCTCAGACCTAAATAAAAGACTGACTCATGTCCTCAGTGGACAACATTTGGATCATATCAGGGCTTCACCAGGATCCATCACAATTACATGAATATAAAGTTACAGAAACCTTTACTAGCCTTGCCTCCAGGGCAGACCGGAAAATACAGGGCACAAGGGTACAGAAGTCAAGGGTTTCGCTGCCAATCCCCCAGGACCCATTAAGATGAACTAGATTCTCATTCGTGATGGCTCAACGGGTGACTTCACCATTAACAGGGAAGAAAAAGAATCCAGAAAAAATAATGCCCAACCGTATTACTCACCGCTCCCCCTCCCCGCCACCCTGAAGAACACACGAACTATGATTCAGAAGAAAAACACTGGAAAACATTTTACCACGGATGGCTGGTAAGATCTCAGGAAACACTGCTATGCACGGTCTCTCTTATGACAGAAGCAGCTGCGAGTCAGTGGGGGGGTGCCGGACTCGGCCCCTCTGTGGTTTACTTTGTGGTAACTTTGTGGTTTATTCTATTCTCAATTCCCAAACTCAGATCTAAGGAGATGTTCGGGAAACAGAATAGGGGGCAAACGTATAGAAAGGTAGGTATCTTACTTGATCACACTAATGTGGGGAGCCTCTCAAAGAGAAACGCCCAAAATCCCTCAATTTCAGCATGGTGTTCCGACCCAAGAGTCTTAACGGTTTCTGTGCCCTTAACACCATGTTGTTCCCATCTGAGAAACCGCTATCTCCCCTAAGAGATCTTTTATCCAAACTGAAAACCGCAATACCTGCGTCCTGATGACTCGCTTGGGGGATAAGAAACTCTGGCTTCCTTGTCATCTTTCTGCTGCGCTACATCTATGGTCTAACGCATGGGCAAGGTCAGGGTAACGTCATAAAACTGAACTGCCAGGTGAGCTTTACCTATTAGTTACCTTCTAACAGCTTTATGAAGAAGCATGTTGACATTAACCCTTTAGGCAGGAGAGAAAAGCTCCATTTTTAGAAAGTGCTTCTGGTCCGGTGGGCTCCTTCTCATTCCTAGCACTAAGGCAGTCAGACCACCAATCACACTCGCACAAGACCAAGGCCAAACCTGGACCCCGCAGCACGGGGGCTTCTGTCTCACGGGTACTGAAGATGCTCTGCAGGAGCATCCGGGTAATGATCAGAGTGGACTATCCACATGCCAACGGCATGAGACTCAGCTTCCACTCGTCCACATGAATGCACGTGGCCAGAGAAAAATGGAGCAGTTTTGAGTTTGAGGCCTAGGAGAACAAAACTTCTAGACTACGTGAAATTCAAGTTTGTGGGAGGCTGGCTGTAGGCAGAGAGAGGACAGTTCCTGTCTCCCCAGCGGGTGGGAGGAGAGAAGGGCAGGGCGCACCGCATACCTGTGACGGGTCTGTGACGCGCAGGGTCACCACGTCCTCGCTCGTGTACTTGATGAACAGATGGTTCTCGTCTAGCAGCTGCATCTTCCACATGCGCAGCTGCCGCAGCTGGTCGAAGTACTGGAAGAAGCGCCTCTTGGCCACGGCGCTGCCGTCCTGCTCCGCCCGGCGCCACAGGTACACGAGCAGCCGGTGTTTGAGCGAGTTGACGAAGGGGTCTCGGAAAGGGCTGGCCATGCCCGTCTGGCTGTCCCGCTGCACCTCGGGGAAGACGGCGGACACGGTGAGGAGGTCGTCCTCGTAGCAGAAGCGGCCAATGGTCCTCACGTCGATGAACGTGCCCTCGGGCGTCACCTGGAAGACGTGGATGGTCTGCTGTTGCACTGACAAGATGGCCAGGATGTTCTTGTACAGGTACAGCCCCTGGTTGTGCGACAGGACCACCTTGTCGCACTTGAAGGTGCGCGTGTCACACAGGCGGCCGGTGTGCAGGTCAATGATGTGGAGGGAGTAGTCCTCCAGAGGGGACCGCGGGTTGGGGGTCACGGACTCACTGTTCCGATAGACCTCGTAAAAAGGAGGGTGTGGCTCATCCGGGAGGTAGGCAGCCGAGCCCACAATGACACAGCGGCAGTCATCGGTGAAGAGGCTGCACTCCCGGTTCAGGTGCTCGCCGTTGGCGGCCACGTTGGTGATATGCAGCAGGACGAAAAAGCGCTCGAAGAGCCGGCCACGGATGTTGACCGACCGCTGGTCATTGCCATTGGACAGGATCTCCCCGTCATAGCCCTGCAGCAAGTCCTCAGCTGCCTGGCAGCCCTGGTACTCATAGATCTCGAGAGATGTCTGGTCTGAAGAGAAAGCAATAAAGTAGCGTCCATCAGGTGAGAATTTACGCAAGAAACAAGGAGGCTTTTCAACATTGACGACGGTGAAGTTGGGGAAGACATTCTGGTGGAATACTCGGACCTGATGCCAGTGGGTGCCTGCCTTGCCCGAGCTGATCCGCCGGCGCTCCAGGCGGTGAATGACATTTTGGTTCTGGATCCTTCGAGGTTTGATGGTGGAGACATGATGATCCATTATCACATCTCTGCACGGAAAAGTAAAGCAGTCAAGAAAACAAAGCAAAATCGACCAAAACACAAATATACACAAGTCAAAGATTTTCCTCCTTACACCTTGGACCCAGGAGCTCCTAAGATGACACTGATTGTCAATTCACCTTCCCAGATTATAGTTAGAAAGCGGTCCCGACATTTCTGAGTCTAAAAACGGGTCTGAGGGGCGCCTGGGTGGCTTGGTCGGTTAAGCATCCGGCTTCGGCTCAGGTCATGATCTCATAGTGCATGGGTCCAAGCCCACATCGGGCTCTGTGCTGACCCATCGCCTACGTGACCCACGCTAGCACAGAGCCTGGAGCCTGCTTCAGATTCTGCATCTCTCTCTCTCTCTGACCCTGCCCTACTCAAGCTGTCTCTCTCTGTCTCTCAAAAATAGATTTAAAAAATAAATAAATAAAACATAAAAAAAATAAATAAAAACAAGGTTTAAGGAAAGGACCTGATTCACTAGGAATACCTTCAAAGCACACTTAGATGCTGGGAATATTCAACAGAATAAACCTAGAACTACATCACAGTTGTTCAGTGTAAGAGTGACACTGAGTGCACATTCATTAAAGAAATGTATCTACCGGGCTGTTACGATGTCCATACGACCGAAAGCAGTGTATAAACACAATGCATCCCTGTCAAAATCCCAAAGGCGTTTTTTGCAAATATAGAAAAATTCATCCTAAAATGCACAAGTGATCTCAAGGCACCCAAAACAGTTTTGTAAAACAACAAAGTTGAAAGACTCAGACTTCCTGATTTCACAACATATTGCAAAGCCAAAGTAATTTTTTTTAAGTGTGGTACTGACATAAAGACAGACAAATACCCCAATGGAATACACAGAGAATCCAGAAAGAAACCTGCATAGATGTAAACTCAAGACTCAGAAGTTCAGAGAACCCCAAATGGGATCAACACTAAGAAATCTATGCCCAGACCCATCAGAGTCAAACTTAGACATGGAAACACAGAGCAGAGATCTTGCAAGCAACCCGGTAAATGATATATTGCCTGGAGGGGAACAATGCAATTATCCATGGATTGCTTGGGAACAACGCGATCATCCGTGGATTTCTCAGGCAACTGTGGAAGCCGGAAGGAAGCAGAAAGAAAGCTTCTGAAGCGCCGAGCCGCCTCTGTGTCATCTTTCAAATCTCAGCTAAAACAGCAACTTCTCAGATTTTCCCTCCCTTCCCATCCACACCAACTATCATTTCACCCTATTTTATTTTCTTCAGCCCTTATCACTTGTTAAATTGTCTCGTTTACCTTTTTAGTATCTGTCACCACACAGGAGACCCCCGGTACCCTGCCCAATTCCTTGCGGGATCCCCACCACCTCCTGAGACAGTACCTGAGGCACAGCAAGTGTTCACAAACAGGTTAAAGGAGTGACAGGAGCAACATTCAACATGGGCCTTGCAGGGTAAAGAATTCAGGAGGCAGAGTGAAAGAGGAGCGTCCACTTGGATGAAATACACTCGGAGGGAGCCTGGCATGGTACATTCTGGAAACACAGAGATCCCAAGCGACTGGAGCCCAGGAAGCACAGAGCAAGTAATAAAAGAGAAGCTTAGAAAAGCAGACTAGAAAACATGTTACACTTCACACCAGGCCACAACAGCTATTGTAGGTTTTAACCAGGGGAATGACTGATCCAGTCTACACTTTAGAAGTAAAAACATATACACAATGTGGTATTTGCTTATATTCTGTCTCCTTCTAAAAGGGATTTGAAATGCTGTACCTAGGGATAGTACTGTCTAGTCAAGTGAAAGACGTGCATATCTCTATGATTAAGCAAACTAAATTTCTCCAACTGTTAGTCACAACTCATTGATGAGGGCTTGAAATAAATTTAGTGGATATACCTGACATTTTAAAAAGTGGAATAAAATGGAAAACACCAGACTGGATCACATAGAGTAAGGGTAAGTACTATTTCATGAAACTTCTGTTTCAATTATAGATATGAGTTACACGCACTGGGTGAGGGTATAAAATGTATTCCCTACTGATCTAGACTAGAACAAGAGAGCGCATAATGCCCTCAGGCCAAATCGAGTCTGCCTGCCTGTTTTTGTAAATAAAGTTTTATTGGAACACAGCCATACCCATTCATTTACAGGTCACCCAGGGCTGCTTTTGTCCTATTAAGGCACAGATGATTAGTTGAGACCAAAGACCACATGGCCCACAAGCCTAAAACACTTAGCATCTGACCCCTTGCAGCAGTCTGCCGACCATTGATCTTGGGCACTGCTTCCTAATGGCAGCACTGAGTGACATGTGGAGACAAGTTAGGGCTGGTTGTCCTAACTTGGGAAAGAAGGGTGCTGAGTGTCCACCCAACAGAAGCCAGGGATGCTGCCAAACATCTGACAGTAAACAGAACAGTCCTCACATCTGGACCAAGATGTTAATCGTGCTAAGGATGAGAAACCCTGACCTGGAGAAATGTCTGCACACAGACCACAAGAACGTCTGCAGCAGGACCATTAGGAAGAGCAAGACCTGATGACGCTCCAAACGCCCATCGTCGGAAGCCTAGATAAATTCTCCCAGGCACATTCACGCAGTGGAATCTTACGAGGCAGTGAATTAACGCTTAGCTATTCAGCGAATTGATGCTTAGCTAATTAACGTTAGCTATACATAACAACCTAAATGAATCACAATGATGAATGAAGAAAGCAAGCACAATATTTTTGTGTGTTTCTCTTTATATAAGCTTCACACAACTTCTAGTTTAAAGGCCATCAATATGTATGGTACGCGATGATAAAAAGCAAAGGAATTATAAATATAAAATTAGTACAGTGGTTCCCTGAGAGAAGTAAGAAACAGGATAGGGGTTGGGACAACCTGGCAACTCCAAGATTATATTTTTTCCTAAATCAGCACTCTTTGTACTGTCATTCTTTAAAGATTACATATATTTAAAGTAATATTTGTACTCAGAGTTTTTTTTAACTACAAAATAACTGTGAAAAGGAGAAAGGCAGGACAATAAGACGAAGCCAGATGTACCCAGAAAGACATACCACACGGACTCGCAGACCTGCCAACCTGCAGACAGAGCCAAAAGGAAAACACCATCAGGTACAGAATCTGCACAGCCAGCAAGATACAAACTTAACAGACGCTTGGAAGAAGCGTGGCTCTTCCCCACACTGGTGTTAAAAGCAATCCCGTAAGTTTTCTCTAAGGCCCTTGGCATGGTAGCGCAACATCTTCCATGGCTGAACCGGAACCCGACATCAAGTCCCACACAGCCACTCCTTGTAACAGGGACACTGCTGATGTGGCCGTTCTGACTCAGCCTTAAAAACACACTCTTAAGGTTGAAGCATTTTAAAGCACCAAACAACATGCAAAACTGCCTCACTCGATCCCTGATCCCTGCAGAGGGCAGACTGCCAACCTAAGACGGGGCTGGAGAGTCAGAGGGAGGCCCAACTGGGCTGAGAAAGGCAGGTGGGGCCCAGGAACAGGAGGGAGGAACAGGCAGCGGACAGCCTCTAACAGACTAACTGCTGAGACGGATCAAGGGCAACTAGAGTTGTTCAGCTAAGAGAGAGCCAAAATAGATGCTTAAGTCTAAGAAAATTGGGCTACACACTTTGTATAGTCCCATCTTAAATTCTCTGATTTGTCTTTTTTTTTAAGTGTATTTATTTTGAGAGAATGAGCGGGATACAGGCGGGGGGGGGGGGCGGTACAGAGGACTCAAAGCAGGCTCCCCACTAACAGCAGGGAGCCCCACGCGGGGCTCGAACTCACAAACCGTGAGATCATGACCGGAGCCCAAGCCAGATACTTGACTGGGCCACCCAGACGGCCCTCTCTGATTTGCCCTTTTAAGAGAAAGACACCAGTTAACTGGGGTGATGGGGTGGGGTGAGGGGAGCGGAGGACCTGTGGGCTTCAGCTCCAAAGTGTACAGGAAGTCCTCCCTGAAGTTCCCTCCACATGCGTGCTCGCTCTCTCCGCCTCCCTGTACATATGTGTACACGCACACACACACACTATGTCATATCACACAACTGTGATTTTTAGAGACCTGGTGCAGTTTTTCAAGGCTTTTTCGATTTGCTCTCTTACTGTTCTGATTATGAAAATACAAACACTGCAGAACAAGTATGTCATCAAAGTCCCCTGTAGGCAGGGTGACGCTTATGAAAACAGACAGTAACTTACAAGAGTCTCCTAAAAGCCGGCCCTGCCCAGCAGCCCTCCCGCTGGCGGAAACCTGACAGCCGTCCTTGGCCCCTCTTTCCCTGAGCCCCCCGCTCAGCCCCCAGACTCTGCAGACTATCTTCTCAACAGTCCTCCCTAACCCTCCACTACGGCTCTCACGACCCGCCGGCACCCACACCCAAACTTTTATAATTTCATGTCTATGTTACTGTATCAGTTTCCTACTTAAATCCGCTTTCAACAGCCAGAGCGACCTTTCCGAAACGCTTTAGTGACCGCGTCCTTTCCCCTGCGGATTAAAACAGGTCAGTCCCTCCCCACCGCTCTCAGTGAGAAGAATCAAAGCCCTTAAGGTGCCAGCCAGGTGCTCAAGGGTCTCAGCTCTGCCTGTCCAGCCTCGTTTCCCGTGAACTCTTAACCACTTCTTCAAGAGGGACCTCACCTCCGGCCTCGGAAGCTTGGCACTTGCTGTTAACCACATTCTAAGAAAGCTCTCCTCCCTTTGCTAAGTTATCTCCCAATTCAGCCATCAGCCTAATAATAATCACCTTCTCAGAGAAGTCTCCTTCGCCTCCCCATTAGCTAAAATACCAACTTCCTACTCTGATTTCTCTTCAGATCGTATAAATCTTTCGCCTTTTAAAATACCAACTTCCTAGCCACACCTCTCCTTCCTGGCACTGCCCACACTTGCAACCTTGCCTCTACATTTACTCCCGTCTGTGGCACTAGGTGGTGGGCTCCAGACCAGCACACACACCGATTCTGCACGCCATCACACTACGGGACACCCTTCAAGCCTAATTTCCTTTCAAGCCTAATTTCCTGCACGTTGGACCTGCCTTCCGCCAAGCTCTTGGCCAACTCAGGTATCCCCCGGCTCTGTTCCCTCTGCCTAGAACGTCTTCCCCCAGGCCCGTGCCATAACTTCTCAAGTTGCAGCCTGTCATCCCCTCCAGGAAGTCTTCCCTGACCACTCTCTCCAAAATAGGTGTCCCCGTTATTTGTTGTCTTCTCCACGGTAACGCCCACAATGTGAATCCGCACTTGTACTTGCATGGTTGTGGTTTACTACACACACACACACACACACATACACACACACTCAACTGTATTCCCCGGGTGGGAAGCAACCAGGTCCACTCCTGGCACCGAAGTTTTCTCAGAGCCTAGCAATGGGGCTGGCCCCTCGTGTGCGTTCGGCACGTTATTCGTGGAACGAGAGAAGAACGCCTGGCTGAATCGGGCCACTAGCTCGTCGTGTGGTGCTAGGCATGTCCTTTTCCCTTTGCGACATCTCGGCTTCCCCACGGAGGCCGGTGCACACACCCCCTCAATTCTTGGTGACAGCTTCAGAAACGGTAAGGGGATACCGAGGGGCGGGCACACACACCCAAGGGGGCGCCCCCGGAAAGAGAAGCCCGGGGCGGGGCCTCAATGGGAAGGGATCGCTCAGGGAGAGCGGGGGGCCGCGGAGGGCCTGACGGGCTTGGAGGCTGGGCCACGAAAGGAGAGGTCCTCACCTGTACGTTCCGGGTTCAGAGGGCCGGGGAGAGGGACCCCCCGGCCAGCTCGGCGCGCGCCTCCCCAGGCCCCGCCCCCGCCATGCCTCCGGCTCCGGAGCCCGCGGCTGCGAGTCCCCGCTTCCGCTGGCCACCGGAAGTGCGGCTCAGCGAGACGCGGGGAGAGCGTGGCGGCGTCAGCCGGCACTAAGAGAAGATACAGCGCACCCTGGTGCCCGGAGGGGGGATCGAACTCCTCCGCGGCCCAGTAGCTGTGAAGGAAAAATTACCCGGGAGCCCTAACCTAGCCACGTTGGTGATCTCTTACGGTGAGGTCTCTGCGACTGATGGACACGTTTGCAAAAACATGGGTAAAAATTAATGTTTCAGAGGCACCTGGATGACTCAGTCGGTTAGACGTCCTACTCTTGATTTCGGCTCAGGTCATGATCTCGGGGTTCTTGTGTTCGAGCCCTGCATATCGGGCTTGGAGCCCGCTTAGGAATTTCTCTCTCTCTCCCTCTCCCTCTCTCTGCCCCTCCCCTGCTCATATTCTCTCTCTCTCTCTCTCTCTCTCTCTCTCTCTCTCTCTCAATAAATAAAACTTTAAAAAATTTAATTAGTATTTCACCTCTTGATTAGATGCACCCATTCATTGGCCGGGAAACCATCTGCTCTGTGTTGTCCCCTGCACAGTGAGCGCTTGGACCACTGGACTGTATTCATCTCTCTGAACGCTGTGCCCAATGCAGTTGCTGGCATGTAGTGGAAGCACAGAGGAGCTTCTTGCACTAACCTAGTCCCATAACCCTTACTTGGACAGCCTGCCCCCAAATTTCCCTCTCTGCCTCCTTTGGATCTTTCAGTCCTCAGTGCATGAGTCATCTGATGGCTTGCAATGCTGCTTTCACTGCTTTCCCGCTGTTTTCTGTTAGCACTCATCACTGTCTGATATTACCTGAAGCGTGTGTGTGTGTGTGTGTGTGTGTGTGTATGTGTGTAAATATCTTTCTTTGTTCTGTTTCCCTTCCACCTTCCAGAATGTCAGCTCCATGAGAGCAGGGATTTGGTCTTGTTTTCTACTCTATCCTCGCCTGCAGCCGGGTTTAGCACCTTGTAGGTGCTCAGTAAGGATTCAGACCATGAATGAAGGACTCTGCCCACATTGCTCATAGCAACGTAGGAGGAAGGAATGATAATTAACCTTTACAGATAAGCACACAGACTCTGAAGGGTAGGTGGCTGAGAGAAAACAGGCTGTGCCTTGACATTTCCAGGCTGAGTGTTCTCGGGTACTGACTGCAGAGTCTTAATTTTCTCTTCTGAGAAATGAAGAGTTACCTGCCTAGTAAGGTTATTGAAAGAAGTAGAGGTGTTCTACTTAAAGTGACCAGCACACAGAGCCTGGAATGTGGTAGGTGCTCAGTAAAGTGTTATTGTAATTACCCAAGATCAACTCCCTTACCCACCCATGATGCAACTGAGACCCCAACAGGCACTGACTTGTACAAGTTCATACAAACACAAGCAGCAGAACTGAGGCTGTGACCCAGGACTTCCGTCTCCACTCTCCCCTCTTCCAGGGTTCTCTCCTCTAGTATCAAATTCTGACTCTGCCTTTTGGGTTCCTACATGATTTTAAGCAACTCACTCACCTTCTCCACGTCTGTATTCTTATATCTAAAATTGGGTAGGGGTGCCTGGGTGGATCAGTCAGTTAAGCATCCGACTTTGGCTCAGGTCATGATCTCACGGTTTATGGGTTCAAACCCTGCATCGGGCTCTGTGCTGACAGCATGCAGCCTGCTTGGGATTCTTTCCCTCTGTCCCTCCCCCACTTACTCTCACTCTCTCTCTGTCTCTCAAAAATAAACGTTTAAAAAAATAAAATAAATTTTGATAATTATATGACTTGATAATTAGATCATATAAAAGAATGTAGTTTAAACTATCCAGTGCTGCCCAAATGGAAACATCCGGGACCTCCTCCCTCTGTGCCAAGCCTGGTAATTAAAATTGGGAGCCTGTCTGGCACGAGGTGTTGAAGAATAACTGAAAAGAAGCTTCACAGCTCACCCCATCTACAAAAACCAATTCCAAATAGACCAAGACTTAAAGGTATGGCCAATCTGTGAAACTCTTAGAAGGAAACATAAGCATAATTCTTTATGACCCTGGATTACACAACAGTTTTTTAGATATAACACCAAAAGCACAAGCAACCAAAGGAAAAAATAAATAAATTGAGCTTCAATAAAATGTTAAAATGTTTGTGCTTCAAAAGACACTCACGAGAAAGTGAGAACACAACCCACAGAATGGGAGAAAATATTTGCAAATCCTATATCTGATCAGGGTCCAGCGTCAAGAATATTTCTTAAAAAACTCTTGCCACTTGACAACAAAAAGACAAACCAATTGACAAACAGGCAAGGGATCTAAGCAGGTATTTCTTCAAAGAAAATGTACAAATGGCCAACAAACTCATGAAAAGGTGCTCAACATCATTAGTCATAAGGAAGCACAAATCAAAACTGTAGTGAGATACTACTCCTCAGCCACTCAGATGGCTATAATTTTCAAAAAGGAAAAGAAAAGATATTAATGAAGACGTAGAAAGTGTGAATTCTCTTATGCTGCTGGTGAAAATGCTACAGCCATTGTGGAAAATAGTTTTGCAGTCTCTTAAGAACTTAAACATGGAGTTACTAAATGAGTTAGAAATACTTCCTTTTGGGGTGCCTGGGTGACTCAGCCGGTTAGGCATCCGGCTTTGGCTCAGGTCAGATCTCACGTTCCTGGGTTCAAGCCCCACATCAGGCTCTGTGCTGACAGCTAGCTCAGAGCCTGGAGCCTGCTTCTGGTTCTGTGTCTCCTTCTCTCTCTGCCCCTCCCCCTCTCATGCTCTGTCTCTCTCTGTATCAAAAATAAATAAAACATTTTTAAAAATTTAAAAAAAGAAATACTTCCTTTAAATATAAGATCAAGAGAAATAAAAACATGTCCTCATAAAAACTTGTATACAAATGTTCCTAGCAATAGTACTCATGATAGCTACAAAGTGGAAACATCTCAAAGATGCATGAATGGGTGACTGGATAAACCAAAGGCGGTATATCTATATGATGGAAGATTGATCATGAAAGGATTGAAATGCTGATATATGCTGAAACATCGATGGACCTTGAAAATATCACACTTAGTGAAAGAAGCCAGACAGGGGCGCCTGGGTGGCTCAGTCGGCTAAGTCTCCGACTTCGGCTCAGGTCAGATCTCACGTTCGTGGTTTCGAGCCCCTTCAGGCTCTGTGCTAACAGCTAGCTCAGAACCTGAAGCCTGTTTCTGGTTCTGTGTCTCCTTCTCTCTCTGCGCCTCCCCCTCTCATGCTCTGTCTCTTTCTGTATCAAAAATAAATAAAACATTAAACAATTTAAAAAAAAAAGAAAGAAGCCAGACATAAAAAGGCACATATTGCATGACTCCATGTATATGAAAAATCCAGAATTTCTGGAGCTAGAAAGTAATTAGTGGTTGCTGGGGGCTGAAAAAAGAGGGGAATATGGGGATTTTGCTAATGAGTACAGGGTTTCTTTACACGGTGATGAAAATGTATTGGAATTAGAGGGTGGTTGGTTGCACATCCCTCTGAACATATTCAAAAACCACTAAACTGTACATTTGTGTGTGTGTGTGTGTGTGTGTGTGTTTATTTTTGAGAGAGAGAGAGAGAGACAGAGTGTGAGTAGGGGAGGGGCAGAGAGAGAGAGGTAGGCACAGAATCCAAAGCAGACTCTGGGCTCTGAGCTGTCAGCACAGAGCAGGACTTGGAGCTCGAACCCACAAACCGTGAGATCATGACCAGAGCCAAAGTCAGACGCTTCACCGACTGAGCCACCCAGGCGCCCCTGAACTGTGTATTTTTAAGTGGTGAATTCTATGAGATACACATTATATCTCAAGTTTAAAGTCAGGTCGTCTTCAGCTCCATGGCTGGGGTGGTCTGCAGAGCCAGCTGTGAGTGGGCTGAAGCCCTTCCCCATCTCTGTTCAGCCTGTCAGACCCTGCCCCTCTTCAGGGGTCAGCCAACACCCCCTCAGCCCCTCCACTGCCCTCCCCTGCCCATTCCCACCCACCGTAGAGAAGGCAGGACTTTCTGAGCTCCTCTGATTTCTTCCAGGAGAGCCTTCCCGGTGGAACAGAGTTTAGACCAAGAGCATTCTTGGACATTGAGTTTATCATAGTTTTCCCTCTACTTTGGTATATGTTGGAAATTTTTCATAACAACAGCAACAACAATAGAAAGTCTAAGTCCCCTCCACCCCTCTGCCATCCAGGCAGCCTGTGTCTCTCCTCACGGAGAAGCTTACTCCCCTGCTTGGCCTACGCCAAAGACAGAGCGATGGAAGGAATGCCCTCCCCTGGAATGTGGACGCCTACTGCCTGTCCCTAGCAGAACACTGCATGGGGATGACAGGACAATAGGACCTCGCCTTCTGTTCTCTGCTGACCTCTGGCTTATAAGTTTTCCCCAAGGAACAAAAGGGGGTGTCAGGTTGCAGTGAAACTGGTTCTGGTTGACCTCCAATGCTTCCTACCTTTTTGCTTAACCTGTCTGCACCTCAGTTTTCCCATCTGTAAAATGAGGATAGTAATTGTAGTACCTATTAAAGGGTCAGGAGGGAATAAAACTAATTTTCGCATTTAAAGCTCTCATCACTGTGCCTGGCACACCTTCCTTGACTTTCCATGGTGTCATGTCCGGATCAACCCATCTTGAGTTGAAAATATAAGTTGAGGGACGCCTGGGTGGCTCGAGTCAGTTTACTGTCTGACTCTTGATTTCAAATGGGGTCGTGATCTCATGGTTCGTGAGATCGAGCCCCGCATCAGGCTCTGTGCTGAGAGCACGGAGCCTGCTTGGGATTCTCTTTCTCTGTCTGTCTCTATCTCTCAAAATAAATAAACATTTTTAAAAAATATAATATGATAAGTCAAACATGCACTGGATGGCACAGCTTAGCCTCGCCTACCTTACACTTGCTCAGAACACTTACACTAGCCAACAGCTGGGTAAGACCCTCTACCACAAAGCCTACTTTGTAATGAAGTGTTGACTACCTTAGGTAATTTGTTGAACACTGTGCTAAAAGTTGACAACACAATGAATGGTCACATGGGCACAGAATGGTGTCAGTGTAAGGGCCGTTTGTCCTTGTGGTCACGTGGCTGGCTGGGACCTGCAGCTGGGGGCCACTGCCCAGCTCACCAGAGAGCCTTGTATGGCATGGCACTAGCCTGGGAAAAGATCAGAAGTTAAGATTCAACGTATGCTTTCTACGGAATGCATATTGCCTTCCTACTGTCGTAAAGCTGAGAAATCTTAAGTCAAACCATAGTAAGTCAGGACCATCTGCATTTAGTCTCCATCACTGTTAACTCAGTAATTTGGCTCTTACCATGCTGGGCCACCTTGTCTTGGAACCTTGCGAATTTTCGTCATCAGTGAGGCTGTAAGGCCCTTGAAGATAAAGATTGTTTTCAACTCCCGTGTGCCTACCCCAGGCTGACCACTCTAACTCCATGAGTATCGGCTCCATCCTGCAATCCTGCCACTGGCTTGTTGTGTAGCCTTGGCAAGTCATTCCTCTCTGCCTGCTTTCCCATCTGTGAAATGGGTATACTGTGGGAAGGCCATTGTGTTAGTGAAAGACCTAATGTTTACATGAATTTGTGAATTCGACCAATAATACACAAATGTGTTTGCGCACAACCTATAATTACAACAATAATACACGAACATGATACTCTTGTAAAGATCTGGCAAATCATATGGAAAGAGGAAAAAATGGAACTCCCTTCACATCCTAAGTCCCACCTTTTCCCACTAGTAATTGCACATCTATCCTTCCAGGCCTTTCTATGCATTATTGGTACAGACGTATGAACAATCAGAGATCTATAAATAGGACTTTGCTTCACTGTTTTCTTTAAACACGAATGGATATTGCCTTACGTATCATTTTGCAACTTGCTTTTTGCATTTGTCAGTAGTGTTTTGGAGATTGTTCTAGGTCAGCACCTAGAGATCTAACTCATTCCACAGTATGAATGTCCCTGGTTTAACTGTACTCCTATTTATGGGCATTTAGGGTTCTTTAAATTTTCACCTTTATAGCTGTCTCAATGAATAATCTTTGATCTATACCTTTGGGCTCAAGTATAAACATACAAAGCATATTTAACAGTAGAATTACTGGGTCAAAAGCATATCTGGTTTGTTTTTTGTTTGTTTGTTTTTTGAGAGAAACAGAGAGACAGAGCACGAGCTGGGGAGGGACAGAGAGAGAGGGGGAGACAGAATCCGAAGCAGACTCCAGGCTCTGAGCCCAATACGAGACTTGAACTCGAGAACCATGAGATCATGACCTGAGCTAAAGTACGATGCTTACCTGACTGAGCCACCCAGGTGCCCTGAAAAGTTAGCATTTCAAAAGTCAGAGAGTGCTAATTACAAAAAGGTTATACCACATAGTACTCCCATCACTCTGCATCCTTGTCTGTACTATGTGTCATCAATCTTTCTTATTTTTGCCCATAACATTAGCAAAAGATGACATTTCATTATTTTATTTTAATTTAGATTTTCTTGATTACTGATGGATGAGGTTGGCTAATTTTTTTTCAGCTGTTTATTGGCCATTTATGCTTTTACTCTGAGCATACCCTTGGCTCATTTTTCTACAAGGATATTTTTCCTTATTGATTTGTAGGAACTATTAATATATTCTGGAGATCGATCCTTTATTAAGACTACAAATGCTTTCTCCCTGTGGGAGGCTGGTCCTTAACTTTCAACTTTTATTTACTGTCTATTTATAAGGATGTCTTTAACATGCTCTGCCTTGCTATGATTGATTCTTGCTATTTGTTAAATTAATGCAGAGCCCAACATGGGGAGGCTGTCACACTGTGCTTCCTGGAAAATCTGCCAAAGGTAAAGGAGCCCAAGGTTGTCTTTCCTCCCTACTTTTTCCAGGAAGTGGATTTCATTTCATTGTTCTCAGAGTCTGACGTTAAAAGGCAACTAGAGGCAAGGCTAGGACTGCCTTCTGAGTCTTTTCAAGGACTTGGCTTCAATTCAGAATGACATAAAGAGCAACAGGAGGGCTCTGAGCAGAGGGACAGCTTAGGCAGACTCGTGTCTCACACGGTTCTGTCACAGGGAAAGGAGACGATTGAGAGCCCAGCCAGGAGGCTACTGCAATAGACCAGGCGAGAGATGGTGGTCGCCTGGATTTGAGTGAGAAAGGTCGAGGTGGTAAGAAGTGGTCAAACGTGAAATATATATCGAAGACATATTGCCAATGGCCTGGAAAAGCAGTGAGACAGAGAGACAGACAAGAGGCAAGCGTTTTCCAAAGTATTTGGCCCAAGTAGTTGTGAGTGCTTTCACTCAGAAAGTAATAGAGGGGCGCCTCGGTGGCTCAGTCAGATAAGCATCCAACTTCAGCTCAGGTCATGATCTCACCGTCTGTGAGTTCGAGCCCCGTACTGGGATCTGTGCTGTCAGCTTGGAGCCTGGGGCCTCCTTCAGATTCTGTGTCTCCTTCACTCTCTCTGCCCCTCCCCTGCTCACACTCTGTCTCTCAAAAGTAAATAATTGTTTAAAAAAAAAAGAAAGGGGCGCCTGGGTGGCTCAGTCAGTTAAGCATTTGACTTTGGCTCAGGTCATGATCTCACGGTTTGTGGGTTTGAGCCCCACGTTGGGCTCTGTGCTGACAGCTTGCTCAGAGCCTGGAGTCTGCTTTGAATTTTGTGTCTCATTCTCTCTTCCACTGTGTCTCTGTGTCTCTGTGTCTCTGCCCCTCTTCCACCGTGCTCTGTCTCTCTCTGTCTCTCAAAAATAAATGAATGTAAAAACATTTCTAAAAAAAGAAAGTAATAGAATATTTGGATTGGGCAACATTTGAAGTCATCGCCATGAAAACAGGAACCATTTGTTTTGCGCCTACTGATCCCAGAGGCCTAACACAGGGCCAGGCACAGGGTTGCTCATTAAAGACTCGTCCAACGCTGACACCGGTCTCCGGTCCGCACAGGGCAGAGCCTCCGATGACACGTGTGGTTTCTGCAGCTCTGCAGCCCGCCTCTCAGATGCTCCAACTTCTAATTGCCCACCGCTCCCTCCCACTGTGCTCTCAGCCCAGGAAGAACACTGAGTCCTGAGCCCCCACCGCAGCCCGTCCTCCTCTGTCCCTCCTGGGAGTCCTCGTGCACACAAGGTCCCCAAGTGAGTAGGACGGTGGAGTGACAGGGAGGGGGGCCTGGAGGACCTGAGAGCTTTCTCTCCGGTCCATTCAGTCCTCCCCGTGGCTCTTCTGCCCGGGCTTTTTAGCAGCTCCACTCGGGTTGTGCATTAGCTGTGAGAGGAAGAGACGGGAACAAAAACAGGATGAGAGGCTCTTGTTCTTTCTCCCTTTCTAGAACAGGCTGGCTGAGCTCTTTTCACCCCTGTATTCAGTGGCACACATTTCTTACCCTCAGCATTATGCCACCTCCACCATGTTATTATCATTATCGTCATCAGTCTCTGCACAAAAATCATCCCGCAATCGCCATCTAGTACATTCTTACTATGCCAGTCATTTCACCTACCTTGCGTCATTGATCCCCTGTGACTTAGATATTGTCATCCCCACTTTACAGATGCAGAAACTGAGGCTCAGTTTCCCTTGCCCCTTGCCGAGGTGCCCCACTCTATTCTGGCCCTACAAGGCTCACGTCTTAGTGGTAAGTCCCTTACTGCTAATTGCAGGAAGTACTCAGTTTCTGCTTGCAGTTCCTCAGCCTTCAGATTTCAAATCCACATTCTTTTTTTTAAATTTTTTAATGTTTTTTATTTATTTTTGAGAGACAGAGAGAGACAGTGTAAGCAGGGGAGGGGCAGAGAGAGAGAGGGAGACACAGAATCTGAAGCAGGCTCCAGGCTCTGAGCTGTCAGCACAGAGCCTGATGCGGGGCTTGAACCCACAAACCGTGAGATCATGACCTGAGCCGAAGCCGGCCGCTTAACTGACTGAGCCACCCAGGTGCCCCCAAATCCGAATTCTTATCAGCTTTTGGAAGATGTACCTTCTGTCCATGCTCTCGGCTAAATGCTTCCTGCCCCAGAAGTGCTTTTGCTCTATCGTCAGTGATCCTGCAGCCCTCAGTCTTTCTTGGACAATCTTCCCCATCCCTCAGGTACCTTTGCTCAGGCAACAGGATGAGGGTTGCTTTCGCCAAAAATCTCTCTCTCTCTCTTACACACACACACACACACACACACACATACACACACACACACACACACACACCCCAGAGTTTTCTTTTGGCTTGGAAATGTTTAGAGAGGATTGCTCCTGCTCACTGACAAAGAAGTGTAAGGGCATCAGAATGAGAATGGCCTTGGGTTTAAACAGACCATCCCTGGGGCGCCTGGGTGGCTCAGTCACATAAGCGTCAGACTTCGGCTCAGGTCATAATCTCACGGTTCGTGGGTTCGAACCCTGCATCAGGCTCTGTGCTAACAGCTCAGAGCCTGGAGCCTGCTTCAGACTCTGTCTCCGTCTCTATCTCTCTCTCTCTCTCAAATACAAATAAACATTGAAAAAACATTTAAACAGGCCATCCCTTGCAGTGTCTGAGCTGGGATGCCCGGGCAGCAAGAAGGGGGCTGAAATCTTGTCCTTGCTTCAGCTCAACCAGGCTGGGACCCTGGCATGCGGCTGCAGCAATCAGAGAGGGAGTGTCTTTTTCTCACTGGCTCCTGCAGAAGGCTTGCCTCTTTTTGCGCTCCATGCCCTCGTGAGAGGGAGCTTCTTACTGATTCACACAAAGGCGCCTGATGGAAGCAGCGCCCACGGTTCCAGTGTCATTTTGACCCCCTGCTAGCGGCACAACTTGAGACAACTGGCCTCCTCTGTCTGTTACTTTCAGTGCTTCTAAAGCTCGGGCTCTGTACCAGGCTCTGTGCTGGCAGGACTGAGATGAACAGGCCACAATTCCTGCCCTGGAGAAGCCTGCGGTCTCGTCAGAAAGACACACACAGCTAATTTCTGCGCAGCGCGGTGAGCACTCAGGTGGAGGTCTGTGCGCAGTGGGTAGATGGTGCCCAGCTCAGCGCTCTGAAAACAGATGCTACAGAAGATGGTGACAGAAAGGTGGGGATGGCGTTCCAGGCAGTGGGGACCACAGTGGCCAAGGAATGAAAGACAAAATTGCATCGCGTCTGCAGAGAACAAAGTGCGGTTGGGCATTACTGAATCACAAAGGGTAACTAACGTAGGCAGTGTGAGGAGCGAGGGCTCAAGGCTCTGAGATTCACTTGTCTTTGAAAAAGGGATAACAGTATTTGCTCAAACAGTGCTGGATCCAATCAGGTATTCAATCTACAATCGCCTCTATGCCCAGGCAGATTTCAAACTCCTCAAAGGCAGCTCCCATGTCTGAAAATTAGGTCTATGGCCATGCCTCACTTGGACTGTGCTGAATACGTCTGTGTTAAACAAGTAGTTTTTGATTGCTTACTGCCTACTACATATTAGAGTCCTAACAAGTATTTGTTAAAATGGTGAATGAATGAATGAGTAAAGCCAAACCTGAACTCCAACTGCTCTCCTAAATGTGCTTGAGATCTAGAGTCAGAAGACGGTCTTTGGGGAGGCAAGAGAAGTAGGAAACCATCAGCCCCTTCTTTCCTGTTTCAGTACCTGTGTCCGACACCGAAGTGAGCCCCTTGGAGTGTGCCCCTCAGTCTGGGGGGCCTGGAAGTGCCCGAGGGCTTCCTGTCCCCCACCTCCTCTCCCGGAGCAGGACAATGGCTGAGGAGTGAGTGGCCAGGGTAGGGGTGCGAGTAAAGCTGGGATTGGGGAAGGATTATTCCTGTTGCTTGCTGGAAATGAGGAGAAGAGGCTGGGGGCCGAGGAGGCAAAGTCCAGGGAACGTGAAAACTCTTAGCTGCAGGGAAAGCACTCTTCTTCCCATGAAGGCGATGAAATTACAGGCAATTGTGAGACACGGAGATTCGATAAAACCTAGGGAGGCTATCAGGTGAGGGGACCAGGGCTGGCTGGGGGAGGTGGAGATGCTGGTCTTCCCCTCCAACGCCGGTAATCACCCCTCTGTTATGAAGACTGAACTGTCCTTCCTGGCCCCTGTATAAGGGGGGGTGGGCAGCTGGAATGGCTGCAAAAGCGGAGGTGGACTGGCCGCCCACAGGCACGAGCCTCCTCCTAACCACCACCCGCCTCCTGGGGTCTGGCAGTCCAAGCTCTGTGGAGCAGCGGAGGGCCTGTCCTGAAGGCAGCAGTGACCAGGAGTGGGGAGCTAGAATGGACCTCCTGTCCACACCCACCAGCCACCAGAGGGCCTGGAGGGAGCCAGAGGGCAGTCTGTGGGAGCTGGACCAGGCATTCCTTTTTTCCTTCTCCCCCCCTCCCCCAGCCATTGTCCTCCCTCCCATCCACTGAGGATCCAGTGGTGAGGAACTCAAACGGTCAAAGAGAGAATGGGTGTGGAAAGTTTTGAATGGGTGTGGAAAGTGCCGCTTAGGGAAGCCCGGGGCCATGTGGATACATTCAGCAGTTGACAGCAAGTCAGGGGCTCCTTTGTCTGAGAGGGTCTTCAAGAAGAAGTCATCTCTAACTGGGTCTGGTGAGCAGCTGTAGGGGGAGGAAGCAACAGAAGGGAGAGTAGGTGAGAAAACACACGGTGAGAAGCACCTTCTAGAATACATATTTCCCTTTGGGAGGCAGATATTGGAGGAAGTTCTGAATCATAAAACCAGAGATAAGCATCTTGGAGGAAGCCACCATCACTCTGATCAGGAATTTTTTTTTTTATGCTTATTTGTTTTTGAGAGACAGAGAGAGACAGAGTGCAAGCGGGGGGAGGAGCAGGGAGAGAGGAAGACACAGAATCTGAAGCAGCTCCAGGCTCTGAGCTGCCAGCACAGAGCCCAACATGGGGCTCAAACCCATGAACTGTGAGATCATGACCTGAGCCAAAGTCGGATGCCTAACTGACTGAGCCACCCAGGCGCCCCCATATTTCTGGTTTTTAAAACTTATAGTGAAATGCCTTATTTTAATGATTGGCAAAAACCAGTACAGATATTTATGCTGAACGCATTCAAAATAAACCACAAATAACAGCAAAAAATGGTAGGTTGAGAAAAATGCTTGCGTTTTCAAGCTGCTTAGAATCCTCCTTTTCCCCTCAGAATAGGCCACCCACGGCCAGAACAGCTCAGCAAGGACAAATTATGTGTCCATTCTACAGCCCAGAGACACCGCTCCGTTCAGCAAAACAAGCCCTTTATGTGAGCGTCTTCTATGCAAGGGTCACCTGGCCAGGCCCTGGGGGTGAAGGGGGGACACAAGAAGGATCGGATGAGCTCTCATCCTCAGTTTGGTCAGAGTATAGGGCCAGGAGAGGAAATTCGGCTAGAAAGAAAAGCATGGGCAGCTGTCGGAGAGTCTCCACAGCCTGGACTTGGTCTGCAGTGGAGGCAGGGATGTGACAGGATTGGCCTCAGTCCCTGGGAAGACATCTCAGGGGTGCGGAGGACAGGCAGGGAGGATGGAGTCAGGGACATGAGGGAGGGAGACGCTGGGCCATCTTTCCAGGTGATGAGAGCTCAGGCCAGAAGGTATACCCAGAGAGCCCCTCTTATTGACTGGCAGGCTTCTCTTTGGGGTAACAAGCCGTGAACGGACTGATCACCTCTTCCCCAATGTCTGAACAGAGTGTGCCCTCTTGAGCAGCAGTTCTGAACCACGGCCGCCCAATGAGTGCAGCTAGAGAGTTTGACGACGGCCAGGTCCCAGATCCCTTCCCTAAGCATTCTGAGTTCATCTCCCAGGGGCGCAGCCTGGGCATGGCGGTATTTCAGAGCTTTCTGGGGATTCGAGAGTGTAGCTGAATATGAGGGCCGCGGCTCCAGAGCACCATCAAGCACAAGAGAAGCCCCAGGGGTCTGTCCTCAGACATCTCTTCCACCTCCTCCTAGAATAGATGTCAGGCAGCTGGCCACTCTTTGCATCGGACTCTGAACCTGCAGCTTTTCCTGTCCTTCTGCAGCATAGAGAGTGTTCAGCTACTTGTGCTCAATATCATCCATGACTTTCTTCTTTCTGGAAATTTGCTAATCACTTAACACACGGTTGATCCCTCTTCCTGTTTCCCTCGTCATTATGGGTACATTCTGTACATGGGTCCTTCCCTGCATCCCTGGGATTTGGAAAGGGCAGGAGAGAAACACGTGGGTGCCAGGAGCCACCTTCACCTGGAAGCTCCTTTCTATCTTTTATGGGAGCAGGAGTGCCAGGAAGGATTGCGATCCTGGGGACATCTAGCCTCCCTAGTCTCCAAAGGCTGAATATAGGCAAAGGACATCATTTTAGGTGTATTCATAAAGAGCTGGGTGGGCTCTGTCCCAAGATGGCGGGGGTGGGCATTTGCAACTGGAAATTGACACCAGTCATATGTAACCAATAATCAGAATAGTTGGGGTGTGAAGTTTGGCCACTTTTTCCAAGGGTGAAGCCACCCACAGTCACTCTCTTCTCCCCTCTGCCCCACTGCTAAAAACTGAAGGCTGGAGCTCGGGGCTCAGCGAAGGAGGCTGGAGAAGTTAGGCCCTCCTCATGGCCGTGGTGGGATAAGTCACCTGCCACCCACACAGGCCTCCTCCCTCACAGCCAGCCAGGGAGCATTTTGCCACATGTGCTAGTCCATAACTGGTCAGTTTGGGAGACAGCCAAGGTCCTTCTGGGGACCTGGCCAGCAGCCTCTGGGGACAGAATGACAGTCAGCTGCTAAGAACCACTGAATGGCCTTGTGACCAACATGGGACAGGTTCAGGAGTTGGGAAGCTGGAAGGGGGGAGTGGGGACACCTTTCCTTGCTGCCTTCACAAAACATCTCTGTCTGCTGAGCGCTGGGCCCTGGGGCATCTGATAAGGTTGTTAAGTCAGCTAGAACACCTGCCCAGCCATCTGGCACTTTCCTCCTCCAGACATGGCCACCCAGACGTCCTTGCTCACCTCCTCAAAGCCAGGGGGCTGCAGGGACCCCCCACACCCGCCAGGGAGAATGAACCGCCCCCCCCAAGTTCCAAAGGCAGTGTTCAGTTCCCAGGTGACGCTTCACAAATTCTTCTTTGACTTTGTTAAGAGATGGGTTTTATCAATGACTCACCTTCTCTAAGGCTCCTGGTAGTTTAAACACAGGTTAATTCTGACCTTGCTTAGATAACAGAGTAGCACGGTTTGGTGGCGGGAACAGGGAGAATTTAAACACGGCTGCCCTCTCTCCATATCACACTAAAAAAGAGTGCAGCCCAGGGACCATTAATCATCTCAAATGCTGGGCTTCAGGATCTTATCTGCTGTAAAATCGCCTCATCCCCTCCTCTTCTGGACTCTGGAAACCATAGCATTTGCAGAGAAAACACATCACCTATGTTAGCAAATCCTGTTAGGGTCTCTCTCGTAGCACACGACCCACTAATGTATATATTTAGCTGCTCCGATAGAGCTCTGAGTTGTGTTAGGAAAAACACATTGGGGCTGATGGAAGTGTTCTGTACCCTGGTCTGGGTGATGACCAAACAGGCGTATGCATTTGTGAAACATCATCCAGCTATTTGCCTAAGTGCCCTTGATGCACCTGCTCTCTAGCTATCATCTCTCTACTTATACATTTGCTGTATTTATTTTTATTTTATTTTTAGAGAGAGAGTATGTGAGCAGAGGCGAGGGGCAGAAGGAGAAAGAGAATCTTAAGCAGGCTCATCATGGAGCCTGATACGGGACTCGATTCCATGACCCTGAGATCAAGACCTGAGCAGAAATCAAGAGTTGGACTCTCAACTGACTGAGCCACCCAGGCGGCCCATCTACCTATACATTTAAAAGAACCATCTTTCTTTGTTTCTTTGGGCACCTGGGTGGTAGAGTTGGTGGCCATCTGACTCTTAATCTAAGGTTTGTGGGTTTGAGCCCTGTGTGGGGCTCTGTGCTCATGGTAGGAACCTGCTTGGGATTCTGTCTCCCTCTCCCTCTGCCCTCCCCCACTTGCTCTCTATCTCTCTCTCAAACTAAATTTTAAAAATAAACTTAAAAAAAAAAGAAAAATCCATTTTTTTAAAGGAATGCGCACAACTGAGTGATGCTAAACTCAGACGTTTAACACCCCTACCACCAAGGGACCCAGGCTGTGTGTGCACAACTGGAGCCCTTAGTGCCTGGACCCCTGCCCACTGGGAGGGGTGGCGGGGGGGGGGGGACGGCAGCAAGGTGGAAAGAGGTAGAATTCGAAGGAGACACATCTGTATTTGAATCTTGACTCTGCCGTTTCCTAAGTCACTGAAGGCAAGTCACGTGGCCACTCTGTGCCTCAGTTTCCTCCCCTGTAAAGTGGGGATACTATTTCCTGCCTTACCAATTGCAGATGATTAAGAATAATTAAACGGAAGCACCTGGCACATCACAGACACGCACCAAATGGCAGTGCTGGTCCCTGGGTAACAGCTGGTCCCTCGAGAGCCTTCTCCTGCTTCCTCGTCCCTATCTCAGCTTGACACGCTCAGTTTCTGAAATGAGCTTCCACACCACTTGGCATCAACTTCTCCCTCTTCCCCCTCCACTCACGAGCTCCAGGATTTTCCCATCCTTATTTCCACTGCGGAAGTCCCACTCATAACCCCGGCCCCGGCCCCCGCTCACTCAGCTGCCCGCTCCAGCACGAGTGGGCCAAGCCATCCGTCCAGGAGACCGACCCAACTCACTCTGCGTTCAGTGCCCCCTGCAGCAGCTCAGCCACAGCAGCTGTGGCCCCAACCTGAGCAGTGGATTCAGGAGATCTTGGGCCGAAATTCCCGTGGTGTATGAAGAGACCGCCAACAGCATACCCAACACCTGCCAACTGCCAGAGGATGGCGGGTTCTCGTACCTCGGGGTGCGGGTGGGGCGGACTCAGTGCCCACACACCAAGGCACCTGTGTCCGCTCGGGAACACAGACCCATTAAAGATGAGGTGTCATGGATGGGAACCCACACATGAGAGGCTCAGGGCTCACTGTGCACACCCCGTCCCCAGTGTGCACTCCTGTGCCACAGGGAGGTCACGGCCTCCCCAAACAGACCCTCTCCTCTATCAGTGACTTAACGCTTTCCAAACTCCATCACCATGGGCCACGTGTGCGCCCCTCTCATGCCAACTGAAACCAGACTAATCCCTTTTCTGCCCTCTCAGCTCCCAAGTATGTAAAGATTTCCATATCTCCAATCCATTATTTTAAAATATTTATTTGGGGGAGAGCACAAATAGGGAAGGGGCAGAGAGAGGGGGACAGAGGATAGAAAGCGGGCTGTGACTGACAGGCTGACAGCAGCCAGCCCAGACCTGGGGCTCGAACTCACAAACCACAAGGTCATGATCTGAGCCGAAGTCAGACGCTCAACCGATTGAGCCTCCCAGATGCCCCCATATCTCCAATCCTTGAGAGGAGTCGTCTCCAGATTAAAGATGCCCTATTCCTTCCACTGTAGCTCAGACTCGAGCCTAAGAAGCTTCCACTTGCTCTAAGCCTTGGCCTCAGTTCCATTATGGAAGGAGGAAGAGATAAAATTAAGAAATGATGCCTATTTTCACGCCGGCCCCCAAGGGCCCATGCCAGGCCCTCCCCTGTGCTTTTCACACCCTTTTACCATCCCGCACCCCCGCTCCCAACCCCTCCGTGATTGATTCCCGGTTCACACTAATTAGGCCTGGCTTGCACCGGGAGGGAAAGAGCTTTGCCATTTTCTTTAAGGAAACCGAGTGAGAGGCCAACCTGCTGGTGGTTGCCAGGCAACCTTGATGGTCCTACAGGAAAGACAAACTCGGGAGACACGGAGCCAGAGAGCCTAGTTAGCAGCTATTGAACATGGCTCTCTTCTCCACTTAGAGGCAGGAGAAAGGCCTGGCTGGCGTTGGCACCCATTAGTGCAGCTGTCTTTTTAAATGGAATGCACAAGAGTGTGTGTGTGTGTGTGTGTGTGTGTGTGTGTGTTGGGGGTGCACACTCAAAGGGAAAGAAGAAAGTAGCATTAGTCTTTAAGGTGGAATTACCGTAGCAGACACCATGGCAAAATAATTTATGAAATATCATACTTTATCCGTTTACCTTTAAATTTTCCTTTCTGTCTCCTCAACTCTGGGAGGCAAGCAGGACTTGGAATTTCTTACCTCAGAGGAGGATGGAAAGCAGACACAGACTGTAGGTGAAGGCCTTTCCTCTTTTATAAAGTATTAAGCTACAGAACAAGGGATAAGATGAGGAGTCTTGGAAAGGGGCAAGGGCGGAGGTGTGGTGTTGGGGAAGGGGGTTCCCTGGGGCCCGGGAAGGAGACGGAGGTCTATGACCCTACTATTTCAGGACCTGACCTAAGGTGATTTCATTTGGGTCTGAGCACCTGCACTCCCAACCTTGCCAAAGGATTCCTTAACCTATGCCTGGCCCGGGGCTCCCCACAGGAATGAACTCTACAGGTGCAGGGCAGGAGGGGAGACTGGGAGGGGGGGCGCTGTGCAAAGCATGGCAACCCATGTGAGCAAGAAGATGATGCCTCAGTGTCTCCGACAGCCCAGAGCCTTTGCACGACCCTGATGGAGGGAAAGGAAACAGTGGCTTAGACTGCGTTTCCCTGTCTCTGAGGACAGGTGGAGACTCAGAGCCCAGTGGGGTGGATAGAGAGCCATTAAAACTTTTTAAGCAGATTGGGTGCCTGGGCTGCTGAAGAGTCAGAAGAACATGTGACTCTTGATCCCTAGGTTGTGAGTTCAAGCCCTATGTTAGGTGTAGCAATTACTCGTATAAATAAATAAACTTGACACAAAAATAAAAATTTTTTAGCTGAACAACTTGGTAATTAATCTCTACCAAACTTTTAAATGTCACACCCACTGGGGCACCTGGGTGGCTCGGTTGGTTAAGCATCTGACTCTTGATTTCGGCTCTGGTCATGATCTCACAGTTGGTGAGACTGAGCCTCATATCCGGCTCTGCACTGCTTGGAATTCTCTCTCTCCTCTCTCTCTGTTCCCTCCCTGCCTCACTCGCCCTCTCTTTCTCTCAAAATAAATAAACATTTTTAAGAAAGAAAAGCAAGGTGAAATTAATAAATCCATATGGCAGAAGATTTGGCCACGTCTATCAGATATTAGGTAAAAGTAAAAAATTTGACAATATAATTAAACTTGATCATATATAAATGTATATTACCTATGTGTATACATACACATAAACACACAAATACACACAAAATCCAATAAAAGTACACACACACACACACCATACAGAAAACAGTCTCAGAAATGGAAGACTCAACAAATTCTAAAAATCGAAAAATCATAAAGAGGCCACAGTTTCTGAACACAATAAAATAATATTCAAGATTAATAATATTAAAAGAATAACCAAAATATTATCTGCCTACAAAAATAAAAAAAAAACCACTCTCCTAAATACGCAGGCTAAGAAAAAAATCAAATTACAATGTATTTAGAAATGAAAGACAACAAACTGGTTTAAAGATATAAATGTAAACAAACACTAGAAAAATTATGAGTAATTAAAAAATAACCTTGGCATAGGAAAGGTCCTTCTAAATATAACACAACTTTCAGAAACCCCAAAGACTAATACATTCAACCACGAAGAATTTTTAAAAATTTTATGTGACAAAAACTACAATCATCAAAATCAAGTTATAAACTGGGGAGGAATATTTGCAACTTATATCACAAAGGGCTAATTTCCTAATATACAAAGATCTCCCATAAACCACAAAGAATAAAGACTAATAGCCCAAGATAAAAATGTCCAAAAGATAGGAACCATGAGTACCCAGAAGAAGGTATTTAAGAAATGGCTATTAAAACAAAAGATGTGATATTCCAGTACATATGCAATAAATTTAATTGCAAATAAGACTACACTGAGATACTGAATTATAGAAGAAACACTGGGGGCACCTGGGTGGCTCAGTTTGTTGAACGTCTGACTTGAACTCAGGTCATGATCTCAGAGTTTGTGGGTTCAAGTTCTGCATCAGGTTCTGTGCTGACAGCACAGAGCCTGTTAAGGATTCTGTCTCACTGTCCCTCCCCTGCTCTCTCTCTCTCCCCCTCCCTTAAAATAAATAATCTTTTAAAATGTTTTAAGAAATAATGTGTCTAGTTATACTCGTTGCAGACAAAATAGAGGCTAAAATCAGGGGACAAAGGTTTAAGAAGAAACAGACAATAGCATCATTTCAAAGTAGCTCTCCCAAGATATTTTTCAATTCCAAAGGGAAAAATAACTTTATAGTAGAGAAAGCTGGCAGGCATCACTTTGTTAACATCACTAGTATTAAGATGACATCTAGTGCCTTCAGATAGAATCCACTGAGAAGAACATACTACCTCTTCTGGAGAATTCTCTCCAGTAATGCATGGCCTCAGTCCAATCAGAGAAAACACCCCACAAAGTCAAATGGAGGGATATGGCACACAGTTATTGACCAATGCTCTTCCAAAGTGTCAAGGACATGAAAGTCGAAGAAACAATGAGGAACCACCACAGATCCAAGAAGACCAGGGAGACAGGCGACCAAACACAGTGTGAGATTCTAGAACAAGAAACAGGGGCATTTGGAGGAAAACTTGTGAGACTCAAATGAAGCCTGTCATTTTATGAGTAGTTTTGTAAAGATGTTAATTTTCCGGCCTTGGTAACTGTCCTGTGGTTATAGAAGTAGTTGACATTAGGGGGAGCTGAGTAAGAGATAAACGTTAATTCTCCCTTTTATTTTTGTGACTTTTCTGTGAGTCTAAAATTATTTAAAAATAGGAAGGAAGGGAGGAAGGAAGGAAGAGAGGTTGATGAAACATAATAAACAGAAAAGGCAAAGAGCTGAAAACACTGAATTGGACAGTGCCTTCGGTCTCTCTGTTTGGTGAGCCATGTCCTAATTTCAGGAAATGACTCAGCCTGTTGGGAGTTTTATTTGATTGTAAAGATAGAAGTAGTGTGTTTTATTTTCCAGCAAATGGTGCTGGAACAACTGGACATTCACATGAGTGAATCTAGACACAGTGCTAATAAGCTTCACAAAAATTAACGCAAAGGTAGATCCCAGACCTAACGGTAAAATGCAAAACGATAAGGCTGCTGGAGGTTCACAGAGGGGAAACCGAGGCTGCTTTGGGCATGCCAGAACTCACAACACCAAAGCCATGATCCATAGGAGAAATAATCGATTAGCTGGATTTCATTAAAATTAAAATGTCCTGCTGTGCTGAAAACACAGTCAAGAGAATGAGAAGATAAACTGCAGATAGAAGGAAATTATTTGTAAAAGATATATCCGATGAGTATTTTCTCAATGTCTGATAAATGTCTGTGCATTCAAAATATAAATGAACTCTTGAAACTCAAAAATAAGAAAAGGAGGGGCTCCTGGGTGGCTCAGTCGGGTAAGCGTCTGACTCTCGATTTCAGCTCAGGTCATGGTGGTGAGCTTGAGCCCATGGAGCATGGAACCTGCCTAAGATTTTTTCCCTTTCTCTCTCTCTGCCCTCTCCTGCTTACACTCTCTCTTTCAAAAAAAAATTTTTTTTTAATTAAGAAAAGGTGAGTAGACACCTCTCCAAAGAAGACAGACAGATGGCCAGTGAACATATGGAAATATGTCCACATCATATGCCATTTCCACAAATAAGACACTACTACACATCTCTTTGAATGGCTGATATCTGGAACACTGACGACACTAAATGCTAATGAGGATATGGGAGCAACGGGAACTCTCATTCATGGCTGGTGGGAATGCAAGATGATGGAGCCACTCTTGAAAATAGCTCAGTGGTTTTTTTACACAATGAAACATACTCTCACCGTAAGATCTAGCAATCATGCTCCTTGATATTTACCCAGATGAACTGAAAACGTATATCCACACAAAACCTGCACCCAGGTATTTAAAGCAGCTTTATTCTAGTTGCCAGAACTTGGAAACAACCAAACTGTCCTTCAGTAGGTGAATGGATAAAGTGTGGCACATCCAGACAATGGAATAGGGTTATTCAGCACTGAAAAGAAACAAGCTATCAGAGCCATAAAAAAAAGACATAGAGGAGGGGAACCTGGGTGGCTCAGTGGGTTAAGCAAGGGACCCTTGATTTCAGCTCAGGTCATGATCTCACGGTTCATGAGATTGAGCCCCACATCGGGCTCTATGCTGACAGCTCGGAGCCTGCTTGGGATTCTCTCTCCCTCTCCCTGCTTCCTCTCTTCGCCTCCCTGGATCTCTCTCTGTCTCTCAAAAAAAAAAAAAAACATTAAAAAAAGACATAGAGGAAACTCAAATGCACATTACATATATAAGAAACCAACCTCAAAGGGATACATACACATCATCTTCTGGAAAAGACAGAATTGTGGAGACAGTAAAAAGACTAGTAGTCTAGGGAGGAATAAATAGGCAGAGCACAGAGAATTTTTAGAGCAGTGAAATTACTCTTTGGGATACTATATTACATGTCATTATACATTTGTCAAAATGTACAACGCAGAATATACATATCAAGAGTGAACCCTAATATAAACTATGAACTTGGGTGTTAGTGCTGTGCCAATGCAGGTTCAACAGTTGTAACAAATGTTCCCCTTGGTGGGGGGTGTGAAGAGGCTGTGCACGTAGGAGATAAGTGAACATTCCGTTCCTTCCGTCCAAGTGTGCTGTGAACCTAAAATTGCTCTAAAATATTCAATCTAGTTTTTAGAAATTTTACATGTCATACAAATTCTGAATGGTTGGGGCTCTTGGTCATTACAGGAGTCCCCACTTCATCTTGTAGGTCAGAGAAATTATATGTAATGTCCTGCGGTTCACCCCAGGGCATCCTGGAGTCAAAAACTCATGAAGGTCATTGAGCCCAAGTTCATGGAGCAACAAGACATTTTTCACCAAGAGGAAAGGTTATTTTAGAATGAAATCCTAGTTAAAGTGCCAGGGGCTATGGAATGCAAACCCAGAAAACCAAGCTGTTTGGAGCCCTTAACAAGATTTCCACCTGATGATGGGAAAACAATGATTTTATTGAGATTTGTCCAGGAAATCGGTTTCTCCCAATCTAAAAGGATGAGATCATTTTAGTAATAATAATGCGAATCAGAAACAGTCAGCTAGCGCACTGTCTTCTGTGCGTAACAATTAACGAATCCTTTTCCTGTCCAAAGGCGGGAGCTGCTCAGAGGCCAGTGTTGCTGGCCTTCCGGTCCCAAGAATGCCAAGAAGTCCCCTGGATCCCCTCTCACACGATCTGCCTCTGTGACTAACTAATCACTTATCTAAGAGCTGCCTTGGATTGCTGCCTCCGGCACTTTCCACTAAAAGGCTCCTCCGATAGAAGGTCTGGTAGATTGCCAGAGGACTGATTTATGCTTATAGTTAAGCTCAGGACCTTCTCACCTGCCTCCCTGGGAAAGCAGCCTTTATCTGCACTGCTTAGAACGCCCTGGGGAAACATGAAGGGGAAACTGAGTACCTTCTCTTTATCTATAACCTAATTCAAAATTAGTGTGTGCTCTAACTGTAAATCTCAGACTGAGCCGTTCTTAGCTAATTATGTTTTTGCCATTTCATTTTATGTGATAACAACAGGATCAGCCTTAAGCAGAATTTATGGCTTTCCAAGTGCTCTCTTGAGCGCGAGCATATTTGATGCTCACCAAACCCTATGCGGGAGCAAAGAAGGGTCACCATTCTCATCTGAGGAAAGACAATTTCTGACACAGGAATTGAATGGCTCCCCAAAATCAAACATCAGTTTCTACCATCAAACAACCTTGTGCAGGGATTGTCTAATTTAAAAATAAATTGTTGGGGCGCCTGGGCGGCTCAGGTGGTGAAGCATCCAACTTTGGGTCAGGTCATGATCTCATGGTTTGTGGGTTCGAGCCCCACATTGGGCTCTGTGCTGACAGCTCAGAGCCTGGAGCCTGCTTCGGATTCTGTGTGTCCCTCTCTCTCTGACCCTCCCCTGCTCATGGTGTCTCTCTCTGTCTCTCAAAAATAAATAAAAAACATTAAAAAATTAAAAAATAAAAATAAATTGTTGGGGCACCTGTGTGGTTGGACTGACTTCGGATCAGGTCATGATCTCACGGTTCATGGGTTTGAGCCCCACATCGGGCTCTGTGCTGACAGCTTGGAGCCTGGAGCTGCTTCAGATTCTGTGTCTCCCTCTCTTTCTGCCCTCCCCCCACTCATACTCTGTTTCTGTCTCAATAATAAATAAACATAAAAATTAAAAAATTGTTAAATAGTTCAAAGATATGTAAAATACAGAAAAATGCAAAAGATAGTTACTGATCTCTCTCCTGGTTTTAACCACTTTTAACATGCTTGCCTCAGAGGCTTTCAAACAAGAAATAAAATGACACCAGGGTGTCTGGCTGACTCAAGCAGTGGACCATGTGACTCTTGGTTTCCACGTTATGAATTGAAGCCCCACATTGGGTGTAGACGTTACTTTAAAAAAATAAAATCTTTTTAAAAAAATGATAAAGATACAGTTCCTCTCTTCCTTGCCAGAGGTGATTGCCATCCTGAAGTTGTGTTATTAAACCCATTTTTCTCTCTATTATTAAACATTTACTGCATCTGTATTTGCTCATAATAATCTATGGCATTATGTGCACTTGACTTCTGATATCCACTTTATAGCTTCTGAATCTTTTTGTAACTTGTTTTTCTCACTGAACATGTTTCTAGACATCCAAGATGATAAATATGGAGCTACAAATTAAATGATCTATGTATTTTTGTTAACTGAGCTAGTATTTCATTGCACAAATAGGCCACAGCTTATTTATCTATTCCCCTAATGATGGATTTTTACGTTGTTTCCAAGATCAAGAGTTTGCACCGGAGGGGCGCCTGGGTGGCTCGGTTCGTTGAGGGTCCGACTCCGGCTCAGGTCATGATCTCACGGTTTGTGAGTTCGAGCCCCATGTTGGGCTCTGTGCTGACAGCTCAGAGCCTGGGGCCTGCTTCAGGCTCTGTGTCTCCCTCTCTCTATGCTCCTCCCCCACTTGCACTCTGTCTCTCTCACTCTCTAAAATAAATAAGCAAAATAATAATTATATGTACATAAAAGAGTTTCCAATGGAGATTGCCAGGGTCCCGATGTCTTACTCTTCAGACAGTGCTGCAGTGACATTTTCTCATGCTTCCCTGTGGCCAAGTACATGAGTTTCTCTAGAGTATGTGCCTAGAAGGAACATACTCCTGGATTGAAGGGTACACTCACCTTCACATTTATTAGGTGTTCCTAAATTATTCTCCAAAGTGAGTATAGCAATTTATACCTCCAACAAGTGTCTAAAAATTCCTGTCTCCCCATATCTGCAGCAACACCTGAATTATTACTCTGGTTAATTTTCCAACCTGATGGACGCGATTGGTTGTTTTAATTGTTTTCACTACATTATCCTCATGCCCAGTCCGTTTGGGCATTTTTCACAAGTTTACTGGCCATTAGAGTGCCCTTTTCTTTAAAAAAAAAAAAAGTTTCTTTATTTACAGAGAGAGAGAATGAGGGAGACGAGCAGGGTGCTAGGGAGAGACAGAATCCCAAGCAGGTTCCATGTTCCAACATGGAACTTGATCTCAGGACTGTGAGATCTTGACCTGAGCTGAAATCAGGAGTTGGATGCTTAACTAACCGAGCCACCCAGGAGCACCCTTGGAGTGCCCTTTTCTATGAATTGCCTGGTTAGGTCTTTTGCTCAGTTTTCAATATTTTTTTATCTTTTTCTTATTTATACAAGTTCCTAAGGGATTCTAGATATTAATTCCTTACTGATGATATGCTTTGCAAATATCTTCTCCCAATTTTTAACTTGATTTTAACTTAGTTGATACCTTTTGCCCCTACTAAAGTTTCAAAGGTAAATGTTACTGAATTTTTCTTATTTATTTGTGCTTTTTGAGTCTCGTTTAAGAAATCATTCACTGTCGGGGTGCCTAGGTGGCTCAGTTGGTTAAGTGTCCGACTTTGGCTCAGGTCATGATCTCAAAGTTCGTGGGTTTGAGCCCCTTGTTGGGCTCTGTGCTGACAGCTTAGAGTCTGGAGCCTGTTTCAGATTCTTCTATCTCCCTCTCTCTCTGCTCTTCCCCTGCTCATGCTCTGTCTCGCTCTCTCTCAAAAATAAACATTAAAAAAAAAAAAAAAAGAAAGGGGCTGCTGGGTGGCTCAGGCAGTTGAGTGTCCGGCTTTGGCTCAGCTCATGATCTTGTGGTTCCTGGGTTTGAGCCCTGCATCAGGCTCTGTGCTGACAGCTAGCTTAGAGCCTGGAGCCTGTCTTAAGATTCTGTGTCTCCCTCTCTCTCTCTCTGACCCTCCCCTGCTCATGCTGTCTGTCTCTCTCTCAAAAATAAATAAAACATTTTTTTAAAAATTAAAAAAAGAAATAATTCACTGTCATGAAGTCATAAAGATATGCTTCTGTATATTTTTCTATTTTTCTCTAGAACCTTACCACATTTTTACTTTTAATTCCAAATGTAAATTATTTTAGAGTATGGTATGAGGTTAGAAACTACTTTTATTTTTATTTTCCTTATAAATGTTTTCATATAACTATTTGAACTGCCAAACACCCATAGACCACTTTTCCATATACCCGTAGGTCAGTTTCTGAGTTCGCTATTCTCTTCGGTTAGCCTATTTTAACATTTCTGTGTCTGTTCCGTTCCACACAGTGCTCGTTACTATAACTTCATTATAAACCTTGATATTTGATAGGGAAGTCTCCCTCCTCAGTCCTCATTCTCTTGGCTATTCTTGGTCATCTTCATATAGAATTTAAGATCAGTTTCTTAAGTTCACACAAGAAAACCCCCTGGCTTTTTATTAGAATTGCAATAAATTTATAAATTAATTTAGGAAAATTAACATTGTAATGCCATTGCCACATCCACAAACATGTCAAGTCTTTCCATTTACTTAGGTCTTCTTTATATCCTTCAATAACATTTTGGAATCTCCTCAATGAGTGCCTTATCATTATTTGATTTATTCCTTGGTATGTAAGGTTTTCTGGTTATTCCGAATAAGTTCATATGTTAAGTTATCTATTTAACTGAAGTATTGCTCAGGAATGCTACATTTTTTTAAGTTTATTTATTTTGAGAGAGAGCAGGAGAGGGAGAGAGAGAGAGGGACGGGGAGGAGAGAGAGAGAATCTCAAGAAGGGCTCTGCACTGACAGTGCCTAACCTGACTTGGGGCTCGAAACCACGAACTGTGAGACCATGACCTGAGGTGAGATCAAGAGTCAGATACTTAACCAACGGGGCCACCCATGCACCCTTATTTTTAATTTAAAAGGTTTTTTTAAATTTTATTTTAGAGAGAGAGAGAGACAGGGAGCATGAGCAGGGGAGAGGTCCAGAGGGAGAGAGAGAGAATCTGAAGCCAGGCTCCACACTCAGCATGCTCAGCATGGAGCCTGACACGGGGCTCGATCCCATAATCCTGTAATCATAACCTGAGCCCAAAGGAAGAGTCGGATGCCCAGCTAACTGAGCCACCCAGGTGCCCCCCACAACTTCATCTATTAAAGAAACTTCTTTCTTCCATTGAACTATCTTGAGACCTTTTTGAACATCATGGATGATAAATGCATGGATTTATTTCTGGACCCTCAATTTTATTCCCTTGATTTATATTTATCTTTATAATTTCTTGATTATGGTTGTTTTGAAACTGCAAAGTGTGAGTCCTTCCAACTTTGTTCTTCCTTTTCAAGAGTGTTTTGGCTATTGTGGGTCCCTTGTATTTCCATATGACTATGAAGATCAACTTATCACTTTCTGAAAAAACAACACAAAACACAGCTGGAATTTTGATAAGGATTATGTTGCATCTACAGAGCAATTCAGAGAGTACTGCTCTTTTAACAATATTAATTATTCCAACACATGAACATTGGATATTTTTCTACTGACTTAGATTTTAAAATTTCTTTCAGCAATGCTTTGTGGTTTTCAGTGTAGATGTTCCACACATGTCTCATTTAATTTATTCCTAAGTATTTTATTCTTTTTGACGCTATTGCAAGTGGAATTGTTCCCTTGATATCACGTTTGGATTGTTCATTGCTAGAAATAGAAGTGATTTTTTTACATTGAGATTTTGCAACTTGCTGAAGCTGTTCATTATGTTAATGTTGGCGAGTGGGGGGGGAAGGGGGGAGGTAGATTCCTTAGACTTTTCCATACAAAAGATCATGCCATCTAAAGAAGTTTTACTTCTTCCTTTTTAATCCTTTCACTTCTTTGTTTTGCTGAATAGCCCTGAATAGAAACTCCAATACAATATCGAATATAAAGGGTGAGAGTGTACTTCTGCATCTTGTTCCTCATCTAAGGAAGAAAGCTTTCAGTCTCTCACCATTAAATGATTAGCATTTGTCCTCCTGAGCCTTTTTTTTTTTTTTGCCTCCAAAGAGAACAACTCAAAGTTTGCTGGCAATGTAACTATAAACACCTTCTTTAATTTTTTTTTTAATCGTGGCAAAATGCATGGAATACGAAATTCACCACGCACAGTTCAGTGACATGAGACATACAGCTTTGATGTGCCACAATGCCACGATCCGTGCATGGTTCTCCTCCATCTTGCAAACCCGAAACTCTGCACCCATCAAACAATACTTCCTCATCTCCCCCTCCCCCAGATCCTGGCAACCAACCATTCTACTTTCTGTTTCTATGGATTCGACAACGCTGGTACTTCATATGAGCAGAATCATCCAGTATTTTTGTCTTCTTGTGACTGGATGGTGATCGATAAAAAATAGAAATTGTAAGTGTTTCCCACAGCTGCATAGTTTGAAATGTGAAAATTTAAGAGGAAAAAAAACCAACCTTATTAGCAGGACATGCCCTCCTCCCTATGTTCTCCGAATGTAGGCAGCACATATGTCTTCATGTCAGTCAAAGGTTAGACCTCAGGGCGCCAGCCAGCCAGTAGTGAAGCAAAGATTTCAGCCCGAGTGAAGCCCTTACCAGGTCCTGCTGGACACAGGGGGCAAAAACCTCACATGATTACAGGTCCTGACAGGTGACGTTAAGGAAGTGATCAGGTGAGATGGGGAGAAAAATATTTCACTTTCCTCTTTACTATTAAAAAAAAGGAAATGGCTGAGGATTAATGGCTTTGGTGACACTGACAAATAGGAGAGGAAGGTTCAGTTTGGACTGGACCCCAGCTCTTTCTACAGGGGTCAGTGCTATGCCACCGCATGCGAAAGACAGCGGATGCCTAGATTTCTTTTTTTTTTTTAATTTTAACATTTACTCATTTTTGAAAGAAATAGAATGTGAGTGGGGGAGGGGCAGAGAGAGAGGGAGACAGAATCTGAAGCAGACTCCGGGCTCTGAGCTGTCAGCACAGAGCTGGAGACGGGGCTCAAACCCACAAGCAATGAGATCAGGACCTGAGCGAGGTCAGATGCTTAACACAACTGAGCCTAGCCCAAGGGATGCCTAGATTTCTATGTGAACACTTTCAATTTTGTTGGCAAGTACTTCAAAAGAATTTTCTTTTAATCTGTGAAACCTCAGTTCCGTACCTCATTTGGCTCCCCGGCCACAAGCATGAAACCCTAGATGCACGCTAGCTCCGTGGTGAGTTTGTTACTTTCTCATCTGTTTGGCTGTTCTCTGGAGCAATGGGGCCTCAGTCCATCCCTGTGCACAGGCGAGGACCCGCACAGATGGTTCTGTGTGGGTGCTCCCTGGGTGTGCTCACTCGGGCATGAGTGTCCTTTAAAGAGTGGGTGAGAAGAGTGCGTGATCACTTTCTTGAATTCAGGAAGGACAATCTGTCCGTGGGCAGGTGACATGGGGCCACCTGCCAAGGGGGGGGGTGGTAGGAGGGAAGAGGACAGATACCGAATGTCCCTGTGGAAATGAAGGTTTCTGTGTGCTCTCCCTCAGGGAGTCTCCCTCTCTCCTCACCTGCTCTTCAGCCAGGACCTTGGAACAGCGAGGACAGAGAGCTGGACCCGGGACTAGCTCTAGGGCTTCGTCCAGTGCCGGTAAGTTTGGCTTCTGCACTAAAGCCATGCTCCCCCGCCTCCCCAGCTTTCTGCTGCAGCTGAGCTCGGATCTGGGAGCCCAACAGCGAGGCAAGAAACCGAGAAGGGGGTGGGCAAGCCTCTGCAAGCTGTTGCCATGGCCACAGGGGACTTTTGATGTGAAGCATGGTGACCACCCCCAGCACCACCAACTTCCCTTCTCCACTTGTCCTCTGGATGACGTCATGGACGTCCGTGGCCCTGACAGGCCACCTGTGGGTTGGGCTCGGCTTTAAAGCAGCTGTTCTGCCCTGGCTCCCGCAGGCCTGGCGACGGTGTCTGCACCCGGAGCACCTGGAGCGACTCCTGACGTGCTTCCCGCCCTGGCAGCGCGACCACCGCTTGGGACAGAACACATTGTCCGAGAGAGGCAAGTAAGGGTGCTTCACAAAATACCTCCCTCAAACCCCCACCTCCCTCCACCCTTCCCGCCTCTGCTCTGCAGTTCTTGGGAAAGAAGCAACAAGCCGAAGGCGGGGTGAGGAGGGGGTTTTCTTCGAGAAAGATGCGGGGCGCAGCTGTCTCTGTCTTCCCTCCTGGCCGTGGCCGTCCAAGTCTGGTAAAACCCCGATCAGTGTCCGCGGTCCAATCCTCCCCCACAGGGCCAGGGCCCGGGACTGGAGGATGCCCAACTGGAGGTGAGTTGCGCGAGGCTGAGCCCGGGGCTGCTTCCGAGGGCCGGAGGAGGCGGCTCGGCACCCTGGCAGCTGAGCGCTCCTGCAGGGTGCCCTGAGTCGTGGGGGCGTTTCATTCTCGCACCCACCAGCCCGGCGACAGCGATATTGGCTTGTCAGGCGGAGTCAGGCGTCCGCTGGGCGATGGGCGCAGCACCAGCGGCTGGAGCGCGCGCTCTCCGGAACCAGTGTCCCCAAGCACACGCTACAGTGACCTGGCCTCCGCTCCGCTCACCCTTCGGAGTGCAGGTGTGGCACACCTGCTGCGTGCAGAAAAGCGGTGGGTTTCAGTGTTCCAGATTTCCCTTCCCAGCCTTGACCGCCTTCAGGTCTGAGAGCCAGGAGTCCCGGGATTCCGTCCGCCGACGCCTAGGCAAGCCAGTGCCGAAGGAGAAAACGTAGGAAGTGCCGGGACGGCACCGGGTAACTATCCCAGCGCCAGGGGCTCTTTCTACCCGCCTCGATTGCTGCAAATAATGACACTCTTTCGGGGAAGGGAAGGGAGAGGCGCTGGGGATTCCGCCTCGGAGGGAGTTGGGTCTGCCGAAAAAGTATTTCTGTTGCAGACACGTCCTTGTCTCGCCTTTACCGCCGGCAGCTGGATGGTCCCTAGAGCCCCTGCACGATGAATCCGAGCCTCCAGCTTCAGCACCAGAGCCTGGACAGCGCCCGGGCCGCAGAGCTCCCAGAGTGGGTTTCCGCGCGCCACTCCGCTCCCCAGTCCGAGTGGGCTTGAGCTAGACGGCTCAGACCCCCCACGGCGGAGGCCAGGAGATGAGGCTGGGTTCGCCGAGGCGGGGGGTGGGGGGCTCACCTTCCCCATTTCTCCAGAGCTTAGGTGTCAGATTCTAGGACGGTATTCTATCGCCCTTCGCTAAGACCAACTGGAATAGAACTTGGCGCAAAGTGCGTGGAGGGCACCGAAGCGAAAAGAGGCGCAACTGGAAATGGTGAGTTTGGGGGCAAGCTGGAAAGTGGGTCTACCGGGAACCCCAGGCACTGTTGTGCTGTGAAATATCGCCATATCCAAGCTGTCTTTTCTTTGTCGCCCCCGCCCACCCCCCACCTCTTCCTTCTCTCTGGCTCCACAATCTCCGAATGCCCTAATGCAGGTGAATGAAGGGATGGCGGGGGACGATTTGAGATATAGACGCCGAAGTAAGAAGCCTATTTTATCTGAGTCTGAATATCTAGGTAGGTGAAATCTGTGCTAAATGAAAATCAGGGTCCTCGATTTTAACCAAAGGAGCCCAGAGTGCCTTTTGCACCAGGAGCAGGATGATTCTTTTGCCAGGGAAGAAAAAGCTGCGGAGGGGAAGACGTTATCACAAAAGGGCTAACAGAGGTGGGGGAGGAGGAGAGGGGACAGGACCTAGGCGCTGGAGTGTGGTTGCCAGGCAACTAGCCCCAGCCTCCTGTTGCCTTGGTTACAGTGAATGGAGGGGTTTGGGTCACTGATTATCCTGAGCACCTTGATTCTTTAAATTATCTGCTGGAGAGTCCCTGCCTTCCCTGGGCTGGATAGGAGACACAACCGGTCCTGTAAGGTCCCAGGAGTTTAAGAGGAAATCCTGGAAGGTGAATTATTCTTTTTAAGTCAAGGTTCATGGCAAAGCAACTACTTTTCCACCACAGCAACCCTTTCCACTGTCTCCTCCACCCCCTTCACTGAGGTAATCCTATCCTACCCTGCCATTTCTCTGGGATTTACAATTATGGATTTTTCTTTTCTCTCTCTCTCTTTTTTTCATTTAGTCCCTTAGATAGAGGGGCTGATTTTCCTCCCCTCTATTTTTCCCCCCCTTTAAATGAGAAAAACACATTTGTTCTTCATAGATGAATGGCAGGAAGCCAGGGAAATTGTCCAAAGCTGTCTCTGGTACAGAGAGGGGTTCTCCTTGGCTTCATAGTGGTTCCTTCCTCCCTAGACAGCCCCTCCAGAGGAGGGGAACTGAATTCTAGATCACCCTCTCTTCTCGTCTCTCCCCACAGAGCACCCAGAACAGGTTGGTAGACATGTAGCTCTCTCAGCAAATTGCCACGAGTGTCCCCTGCGTTTGATTCTTCAAGATTCTCTTCTATTTTCTCTCCAGCTTGCCTTCATGGTGAGTAAATCAGCACTCAATCTTTCTAATCATCTGATCTTTTCTGCTTCCCTGGATTGACAAACACTGATTCCATTTTCTCATCTGGCAGCTTTGCCCACGTGTTTATTTGCAGTATCTGTGGGAAATCATTTTACCCATCGTTTTCCAAAGGCCGCTGTAACGGGCTCAGAATGATTGTAAAGGGACATCTCTAGTAAGTTAATAGGACAGCTCATGTTCTGTGCACTATTTCACTGAGAATATTCTTTTCCTTAAGAGCCCTGGATTTTCCCTTTCCAAAATAAAACCTGGTTTTAAATTGAGCTATGATTTGACAACAGGGAGATCTCTGTTTCAGGCAGGAGTGATCCTATCAATATCTGTGATGCCCCGCATCAGTAAACACACTCTTCATTTTCTCTTCCTTGCCTTTTCCTTCACACATTGCAAATATTAAAATAAATTAATCATTATAACTTCAATCTAAGTTGAAGGTCAAAATTACCCTCCAATGACTGGCTAGTTTGGGGAAGATTTACATTAAAATTCTTTCCTCTCACATGTTACTATAGAAACTTCTTTTTAATACAGACCAGACAGCTGGTCTGCTTTTTGTACTTTTCTTCCCAAAGAAGTGCCTCCTTTATGAATTCTCTGGGGCAGATATCATTGATCACATCAATAATGCCCCATAGCAACAGTGTGTTGTTTTTTTTTAATTATTATTCCCTTTCTGCTCATTTTCTTTATGGACAAAGGGTCTGCTTTCCTTTCAAGAAGAGAATTGAGATCTTATTGGCCAGAAAAGGAGAAGCATTATTTCATTGGTTAGTTTGCATCACTTTGTCAACCAATCAGAGGATGCCATTTATCCTTTTCTGACTAGCTGAGTGAACAGGAGTACCTAGAATATTTGAATCTGCCTTAGTTTCTTCTAGTAGCAAAGGATGGAAATCTTAGTTCTAGGACTTAAGAACTTTAACTAATCCAGATTGCATTTCACTTGTAAGAGCAAATTTTGCTACCTAGTTATTTGTAGCTTACTTGAACATAAAGTAGGTTGTTCTATGGATTTTTTTTTCTTTAAAAATGTACCTTGATTATCTTTCCACATCACTGCAGGTTATTGGTATCATACCAAGGGTCCAGGGAATTTTTGTGATTTCTCCTAGATGTGCAGAATTGGTTCCCACCTTTAGGGATATAGTGAAAACTGTCAGGGGTGAGGATGGGAAGCCAGAAGGGGGAAGAGCTGTGTTACCTACATGATGAACATATATCTCAGCTTCTGGATTCATTCTGTCCAACTTTGGTGCCCCTGATAGTTTTGTTTGTTTTTTCTACTTTAATTCTTCATGGCTGCCCCTTTGGTTTGCATTTTCAGGGACGAATAAAAAACCTGGATGGATGGAGATGATGACCCTTCAGTTCCGTGTAAGAGCAGACACATCACGTCCCAGGAAGGCTTGTGGCAGGTAGGTGAAGGCAATTTCTGGAAATGGAGATCATTCCAGGCCCTTGTGGCACTGGAGTGGGGCAGGTCTGTGTTTTCTTTCCCCCTGCACCATCAGCCTACACTTCTGCCAAAGAAAGGGGGATTAGAGTTCCACGCCTTCCAAGACAGAAACTGCCTGCAATTTGGAAGAAGGTTTAACATGGGTAGCGACCCCCTTGATCAGTCTTTTCCTGGTCTTCGGCTGGAAGGCATGCTTGGAGTGGACAGATGCTTGATCGTGATCGTGTTCTCAGGGGCCACCTCCTTTAGTGGCCCCATCTCTGCCAGAGTTTCAGTGGCATCATGAGCCCCGGCACTAGACTATAAGCCCTTCAATATTAGGGGCTATATCTTATATACCTTTGATTCTCTGGAACTTAGTCATGTTAAAACAGAGTCTCAACAATGTTTGAACTGAATCCTACAGGCTAGTATCAAGACGAGTTCCTTAACTCCCTCGTTATGATAAGGGCAGCTCTAGCCCTGGACCCTCCCCCATCTGTCCTTTCCAAAAGCTTCTATTCCCTAGCTCTCTTCACAAAAGATAAATGAAGGCTCAGCTCATCGTTACCATGGTTACGTGGAGTGGCCATACGGAGGATCCCTATCACCCATTACTGTCAGGAGGAAAGAGAGAGGAGGGGGTTGGAGATCATTGTCACGGCGGAAACCATGGAAACAAGCGTTGCTAAGGGGATGACTCTAAATTCAGAGGAAAGAAACTAGAAGTGGGGAGAGGAAGGTGGGGGGCTCAAGGGCAGGTCATGGTTTCAAGGTACATTTCTCTTACACTGTGACAGCTTCCTTTGCTATTTGCATCTTTTAAAAAAATAAAGCATTTTTCATTTTATTGTTTTTGAAAGTAATCTCTATGCCCAAGGTGGGGCCTGAACTCATGACCCTGAGATCAAGAGTTGCATGTTCCACCGATTGAGCCTGCCAGCCACCCCTCTATTTGCATCTTGACCCAACCCAGAAAGTGCCCAGGGTTAAAGAATTTAAGAAAACTGGGCTTCAAGTCCATTTTCATTGGTCCTGCACGGCAAAGGCCAATGAAAAGGAGTCTGTTCACACTCATGACCAACTCTGTCTGAATTTTGCCTCTTTGCTAACCGGTTTCAAGAGCCAGACTCTGTGGTAGGCACTGGAATATAATCATGAGCAAAAGTTCCTATTTGCATATTGAGCTGATCACAGGACACCAATTGGTGGCTTTAGGTCAGGGCTACTCACATAGGCTAGACTGGACAAGTCCTGAATGGCAGTGTGCAGAGATCTGCTAGGATTCTCTTCAAGCTCGCTCTGTAATATTTTTTAGCTTATCTGTGACCACCAGAAGTTTACCTGGGGGGTCCCTGAGAAAGGTCTGTTGTTCCTAGGAGTACCTCGGGTTCTAACCCCTTAGGTTAACCTCTTACACGTGACTTAGCCTTATTCTCTAATATTAGCACGCAGGTCTTTGTCTCTGAAACTATACTAAGGACAATGGACTAGACCTCTTTCAACAGCGCCAAAGAGACACGAGGACATTATTAAAGAGACTGATGACAACAAATCCCTTTCTCCTCCTCGATGGGTTAGACGCTGCGGATGGGGCTCCTCAGTTCTTTGCAGCTTGGAGTCACAGAGCAAACACCCCACTGGGGAGTGCAGAAAAGGGGGTCTCAACAGCCTCCTGGGGAGGCCTATCTCTCCCCTGCATCCTCCACAGAAGAACGTGGGGTTTTATCCGGCTCACCAGTCTAGGGCTCACAGTCGGAAAGTGTCGGGCCTCAGAGCTGGGCACTGCCAGTGTTCTCCATGTCCCTGCTCCATGTCTCCAAGCAGGTCCTGCCCCATTCTGGATGGAGAGAACAAACCGAAGGTTGGAGAGCTGGGCTACAGGAAAAGAGTTCTCAATTAGAAGGAGAAAGAATTAAAAGTGGCACCAATAGGGAACGGTAATAATCCTTCAGCTGCTGCAGAAATAAAATCAGGGCGGCGCTCTCTGAGCCACCGGGATATTGTGGCTTTTGCCAATTAAAGAGCAGATACATCCTGCTAGTGCAATTAGAGGCTGGAATAGGCATGGGGGGCCTAGCCTTTCCTCCGTCAGTGCCCGGAGCTGGGCTGGGGCACTTTCCCGGGGAGCCCGGCACTGGACCTGGGGGGGAGGGGACCCCGGGGCTGAGAAGCCACCCTCCCCCTGCCCACAACCGGTACCCCTTTTCCTCTCTTTTCCCTACTGCTTGTCCAGCACCCTGACCCCCACTTCATTCCGAGCTGTGGCTCAGTAAGCCCTGGTAGGATTTTCACCACGGGCCTTGACGGTGGACTTGGAATGCTTGGGGAGAGGGGTCACCAGTACCCGGATTCTTTCCTTTTTCCTCACCTCCAATCTCCGTGATAATACAATGCTTCATGATTAATGAAAGGTAGAGAAATGAACTGCTGGCCTGCTTCCCTTTACTAAATAAGATCTCTGTATTATGAAAGCAAGGAGCTTCGCTATAGGAAATGAAACACTGGGCGGCGGGGGAGGGGCAAGAAAGAGAAAGCAAGACATTCCCCTCCCTCCTCGCTCTGCGCAGAGGCTCCGGAGACTGCGGAGGCAGGAGGGGAGCGGTGGGAGGGGGCGCACTTGGTGGTGGGCGCCGGGCACACAGCTGACCCCACCCCCCGCAGGGGTGCGGACTTGGAGAGGCTTGTCCCATCTGGAAGACTAGTGATTTTGTTGTTGTTTCTCTGCACCCAACAACAAGTCCCAGTCTGCCGCATGGTGCTGGCCACTGCAGCAGGGGTGGGGTGGGGTGGAGTGGGGGTGGCAGGACCATCCCCCCCTTTCTGGCCCCCTTCCAGGATTCTTTTTGTGTTTTCTCTGTGTCCTGGAAAACACCTTTGGAAACCACTCCGAGCACTCCCAGAGCAGCACAACCTCAAGCCGAGTCTTCCAGAAACAAGGACAGATGTTAGTGTGAGCTGAGAAGCAAGGGGTGGGGGGAGGGGTGTGGGGATGGGGGCGTCTGTCCTTGGGAGCCCTGGGCTGTTTCTGCACCACTAAAGGGCAAGGAGAGAGCACCCCGCTCTGTTACTCACGGATTCACCCCACAACCGTTTATCGCCAGGCACCCACAGTTGGGTCGTGTTTGGCAGGAGAGGGAGGCAGCGTGGGCACAGAGGGGCATGTCCTCAGGACCCAGGTGCCTACCACGCTGCCCAGAGAACACGCCACCCCCCAGCTCACCTCAAGCTTGCCTGCTGCCTACCCAGGCCCGAGAGAATGGACCCCCATGTTTGCAAGTGCTTGGCCTCAGAGTGCCTCTGAGCTGCTGGGTCCAGAGGCATCACCAGGGGGAAACTTGGGGTGAGGTAGCTGTGCTTGGGGGCAGCAAACGCATTCCCCAGCCTCTCTTTACGCCCCTGCACGTGGGGCAACTTCCCCAAAGGTGGTCGTCCAGGCTCCGTGATGAGACCCTCATTGAGGACACATTTTTCAAGCAACAATCCCAAATGCCCTCTCTGGTCCTTCCCAAGTATGTCCCCACCCTTCGTCACCCACTCAGCAGGCACAAGGCACCCTGCAGTCCTCCGGCCAAAGAAAGGAAGGCTAACTCAGCGGTTCTGGAGGCAGAAAAGGCTGGGAAAATCTTAACACAAAAGCTCCTTACCAACTTAAGTTGGGTTGGGAGCTGTCCTCCTTTAGGTAATGCTAAAAATGCAACCGTTCTTGGCGCTTACCTTGCTTCCACCACCTGCCACCTGTGTGACCTTTGGCAAAGAACTCAACCTCTCTGAAGGAATCAGTCCTTCACGCCCACCAAGGCCACTGCTCGCTGTCACTGCTTCAGCTGCTCCTTCAGCTCCTCCAAACTGGCTTTCCTGCCTCTTAAATTTCTCTTTAATTCCTAACCCTGCCTGAAGCCAGTGGGCAACTGATCCTATTAGAAATCTCATTCACACTTGAGAAGGCTGCAAATTGGTGTCACTCAGCAGGTGTCTGCCCTCCATTTGGGCCGAGTTGGGGAACAGAAGGAGAGAGGAAGGAGGTCAGATCTCTCCCTGACAGTCCTCAGTCTCCAAGCCTGGAGTAGAGACCGAAGGGGGAGAGATCCTGCCTCAGTGAAACAAATACCTGGGGAGGGAAGTGGGGGGTACTCTTGAGTTGAGACGTGGATGGGGGAGCCCTTGCTGATATGTGGCAGAATGAAAAACAGGCAACTAGGCACCCCCTAGATGTGGGGCCGGGAGGGGAATTGGGGCTTTGCCATCAGGCGCCCCATTCGAATCCTGATTCCACCACTTACTGGCTGTGTGACCTTGAGCCAGTCACTTAACATCTTTGAGCCTCAGGTTCCTCACTCATAAAATGGAATTTATCACAACTACCATGCCAGGTTGTTAATTTACATTAAGGACAGAAGTGTCATAGTACATAATGGCGTATGTAAATACTCATCAGTCGTCGCTTTGCCTCCTCTTTCATGGCTTTCCTCTTCCCTGACCTGGGGTACCAATGGTCCCGCTCCCCTGAAGTAGGAGCAAATGAGTGAAAACTAGGAAACTACCATCTCTCTACTAGAGTCTCTGCCATCAGATGTTTATCTCTTCCCTCCCCAGATCACTACCTTGTCCATTTCAGGAGACTCAATATATAATGAAAGAATGAATATAGGCTATAGACGCCCTCCTTCCTCCCTGCCACCACCCCCATTTAAAAAATGTAGACACCAAGGCTTAGAGAGGGTGTGTGACTTACCTCTGGGTCATTCAGCAAAATAGATAGCTTACTACTTATTAACGTTACTTTCTAGGTGTTTCGGAATACAAAAGCGTTGATGATCCAAGGGTCAGAGCATCTGGGTCCCCCTCTTTAACTGCGTGTACCCTGTTTGTGCAACCCGCAGCCCGCCTGTTTCCAGCGCACCCCTCTGTGTCCTTGGATGAGCGGGGACACAGCGCCCTCTACCGGGGTCTCTAGGTAGCCGCGCTTAAGCACTGATTTCTGTCTTGGCTGCAAACTGAAATCCCCTGAGGAGCTTTAAAAATCTGCATATTCAGCGCTGCCTGGGTGGCTCAGTCATTTGGGTGACCGACCCACTCTTGATTTTGGCTCAGGGCATGATCTTGCGGTCCTTGGGTTTGGTTCCCCATCACGGGGAGCCTGCTTGGGATTCTCTCTCCTCTCTGTCCACTCCCCTCCCCCGGACTGCTCATGTGGGCGTTCTCTCTCTCTCTCAAAATAAAGAAATGAACATTAAAAAATACCTGCGTGTTCAGATCTCTCTCTAGACTGGTTAAACCAGAACCTTGCGGTGTGAGCAAGCATCAGTAATTCTTAAAGCTCTGCAGATGACTCCAATATTCAGATTGAGATCAAAGACCACGGATGTGAGGCTTAATTTCATATGTGAAGAAAGTTTCTAGTCTAGAATGGAACCAGTAATGGTGGGGAATACAATCCCCCTGGGTCATATCTTCTCCATTTTCTACAGAAAAAAAAATCAGTCATGTAAGACTTAACCTGCATTTCAGAATTCTGGAAGATCTCAGAAGGTGAGTGAAGGTAGGGGTGTACCCTAAGTGTCGTGATGACAGGCTATGTCCAGGTAGGTCCAAAGTCACTGTTGTCAAGAGTGCTATGCAGAGGAAATCTGTTTAAATCAAATGAGTAAATTACTTGCATTTGATTTCCAGAGTTTTATCCGTGTCATATCCTCTAAATAAGGACTCTCAAACTTGAACATGAACCCAAAGCTATTAATCAGCTCCTTAAAACAGATTGCTGGGCTCCAGCCCTATGGATTTCTGCCTTAGTAGGTCCAGCCAATTCCCAGTGAGGCCTGGGCTGCTGATCTAGGACCACACTTGGAGAACTACCGCTCTAAAAATGACCAGATCGACACCCCCTTTCGAGTCTGCCCCTGGCCCAGCAGCATGAGAGTCCCAAAGAGTCCTCAAAACAGGGACACAAGACAGGCAGAACAGTGCTATGGCTGTGGCCATGATGATTTGTCAGCGCAGCGCAGATCAAGCCCTACGTCTCAATTGCTACAGGATTCGTAAGGAGGAAAAGGAGAGGGTGGGGTCCGCAGCCACCAGGCTTGGGTTATGGGCTGTCTCCCACCAAGCCCAGTGCAGAGGCGTGCTGCTATCTAGAAGCCCAGTCTCCACGGAAGGAGGAGCTATTTTCACCCCAGGAATGAGAGGGCGAGTTCCCTAAAGGTGGGGTTGGGGATTCGGCATCCACAGTCAAGAGGCCAGTATTGGTGTGGTAGGGACCCCTCCCTAAGGAGAGAGAAAAAGAGGAGAGAAGACTTCAAGGTCACCTGGATGTGCGTCCAGGTGCCTACACCCCCCATGACCTTGTAAACGGAGACAATTAGACTGCATGTTTATGTGTGTTACCATATATGGGAGCCAAAGAAACAGAAAATGTATAAAAAACCTATGCCATGGGATGTGGGCCACTCAGTTCTTTGGGTACAAACCCAACTGAGCCATGCGGGCACGAATAAAAGTTGCTTCCTGGAAAGAAAAGCCTCGGGGCCACGACTCTCTGGGCGAGGATCCTGCGACATGGGGCCCCCTGTCCTCTACACCTGGGGACTTCAACTTTTTTGCTTGATACTATTTTTTGTTGTTTTGCTTTGTTTGGCTTTTTAAGTAGGCTCCACACCTAATGCGGCTTGAACTCAAAACACTGAGATCAAGAGTCACATGCTGTAATGACTGAGCCAGCCAGGCGCCCTCTGCTTAATAATATTTTTAATCATAAATGTAAGTAGTTATAAAGGATGCATTATAAATATTTACATCTTTAGAAAATGTGGCCTTAAATGAATGCAGTGAAGTCTAAATATAGCAATCTGATACCAACATTATTTTATTTATTAAATTTGTTTTATTTACTTTTGAGAGAAACGGAGTGTGAGTGGGGGAGGCACAGAGAGAGAGGGAGACACAGAATCAGAAGCAGACTCCAGGCTCTGAGCTGTCAGCACAGAGACTGACGCGGGGCTCAAACTCACAAACTTCGAGGTCACAACCTGAGTCAAAGTCAGATGCTTAACCGACTCTGCCACCCAGGCACCCCAACATTATCTATTTTAAAAGGAAATGAAGGAACGCCTGGGTGGCTCAGTCAGTTAAGCATCAGACTCTTGATTTTGGCTCAGCGCATGATCTTACGGTTCCTGGGTTCTAGGCCCGTGTCAGGTCGGGCTCTGTGCTGACAGTGTGGAGCCTGCTTGGGATTCTCTTGCCTCCCTCTCTCTTTGCCCCTCCCCTCTCTCAAAAATAAGTACACTTAAAAAAAAAAAAAGTAAATGAAAAACTCTTACTGACAATGTTGAATTTCACCTGAGCCCAGTGTTCTAGAAAACAGCAGTGATTAACAAATTCCTGAATCCTTTTGTGTTCTGGAAACGGCTTACTGTAAAGAAACCCCCGTCCCATTTGCCTGAGATAAGACTCTCGGAGGGGCCCAGTCAGTTATCTTTATTTTGGCTCAGGTCATGACCTCATGATTTTGGTGCTGTGAGTTCGAGCCTCTCATGGGGCTGCTTGGGATTCTCCTTTCTCTGCCCTTCTTCCACTTGTACTTTCTGTCTCTCTCAAAATAAATAGATTTTTTTTAAAAGACCCATGGATTTCCCCTTTGTTCATCTGTGATGAGGTGACAGACACTTCAAATTCCCATTCCCTGACTCATCAGCCGCTAGCTGAACTGCTAGGCACCCTGATCAATTGCAACAAAATGGTTATGAACTTAATGTTGGCTAAGCTTCTCTTCTTCCTCTAGGTCCCTCAGCGATGGCCTGCCCTCAGCCAGAGCCAGATTATAGTCCCTCTTTACCAACCCCTCCAGCGAACCGGCTTCAGGATAAAACAATGTTCCAACCACTGCACCACCTACCGGCTGGATATGGGATTAGATTTCTCCCGTTTATCCCTCCTCTCCATTCCCACTCTCTCTACCCTTGTTTGTGCTTCCCTATAAGAGAAAATCTTTTTTGCCTAACCTCGCGGGTCTTCTGGTCAGAGCACTCCCCTATGGCTCTAGCTCTCTGCCCTCCCTTCCCCCAAGAACTCTCCCAAATAATGTCTCTCCTTACTAAATCCAGATTTGTTTTTCATTTACATTATATGCAACACTGTTTTTCCTTCTTGAACTTCTATTTCTATTCAGCGGGTGTGAAGTGAATCCTAGCAAAACATATTCTCAGGTTCAGCAATATTTTCTGGATCGGCCAATAGTAAGTTTCTGTCAAAAAATTATGTATATAAATTGATCTTGTTAACTCTGCAAAAGTGCTCTGTGACCCCAAAAGTTCTAGGTCTTAACTTTTTCTTTCTAAAGCGAGATATTGTTGCAAGGGTTTGCAGTATACATGATCAAATAAATATATAGCATTCCATGACATATGAGAGAGCTTCTTTTTTTGTTTGTTTTTGAGAGATAGAGAGAGAGCAAGGAGGGGCAAAGGGAGAGAGAATCTTAAGAAGGCCCCATGCTCAACACAGAGGCGGACAGGGGCTTGACCCCATGACCCTGGGATCATGACCAGAGCTGACATCAAGAGTTGGACACTCAACCAACTGAGCCACCCAGGCGTCCCAGAAAGAGCCTCTTTACCCATCAGAAGTAAATTTTTAATAGAAGTGCCGTTGAAAATATGTCTCTTAAGGAGATAGTTTGAGCCAGTTATATTTCCAGTAAGTTTACAGATCCAGGGATGAATGTTAGCTTTTCCAAGAAGGAGGCAGAGTTTGGGCCTTCTGTAAGCACTGATGACCTTTTGTAAGCACCGATGAACACTCTTCACATAAAAAGCAGAGAGAAGCACCAGGAGGTTTGTTTTGTCAGTGTCCCTCAGTTTTTTTAATTCCTGATAATTATCTAGCCTCAAAACAAAATATTTTAAATGACCTATTAGGTGACAACATACTTAAATCCTCCTTAGATCGCAGCGGAAGCAAATCAGAAACCTCCTGACTTGTAGAAGGGTTTCTTGCCCCTTCCTCAGTAAGAACCCATCTGTAGAACTGACTTATTGTTTATCCATCCTGAGGACTGCTTTTATTTCCCAGGGTAACGCAGCAGAGCAAGATTCAGGAAGTGTGTGTGTGTGTGTGTGTGTGTGTGTGTGACTTTCCTTTGTAAAGCTGGAGACAGCTGGTTGCACAAGGGGAGACCGAGGCTGAGCCACAAAGACTGTAGGCATGTGCTCAGCTCAGGTCCAGCCCCATGGGAGTTAAGGATCCGGATACTGATCCCTGAAAGCCCTCCTTGCTCCAAGAATGAGCTCTCACAAAGTCTCCGTGTCTAGAGACCTTATATCTTCTTCCCTTCCTCTCTGTCCTACCACTCTTGCCTAAGAAGTTCTGGAATCCGTCCCAAGCTCTTTATCGACTCTCCCATTCTGGCCTCCAAGACCTTATCTTACCTGAAAGTTCACAATCACCCTCAACCCCCATTTCTCCAGACCTAATCCACTTCTGTCCACACTGCAGCCAGCGGGAGAGCTTCCCCAAAGGCAAATAAACCAGCTCTGGGTTAAATTCCTAGCTTCCTGAAGCCATCGGGAGCCTAAGAAGGACTTACCTCTCTAGCGGGCTTGTCTTTTGTCCTGTTTCCCTCAAATCTACTTCGGTCAGAAGTAGCAGATTCCCGCCTTCTGGGTATTTTGCAATGTCACTACTGCTTGCAAGACAGCTAGGAGGGGTCAGAGCTGCTTTGGTAAGGGTCTTTGTTTGGACTCTAGCTATTTCCTCTTAATTTCTTTAAAGTGTCAATTTCCTTGGGGTGCCAGGATAGCTCCGTCAGTTAAGCCTCTGACCTTGACTCAGGTCATGATCTCAGGTCATGATTTCATGGTAAGTGGGTTTGAGCCCTGCATCAGGCTCTATGCCGACAGCTCAGAGCCTGGAGCCTGCTTTGGATTCTGTTTCTCCCTCTCTCTCTGACCCTCCACCTCTCGCATTCTCTCTCTCTCTCTCTCTCTCTCTCTCTCTCTCTCTCTCGAAAATAAATATTTAAAAAATTTAAGTGTCCATTTCCTTAACTGTAAAACAAAAATAATAATAGCACATATTTCATGGTGTTCTTCTACATATTCTATATGTATTGCCCAGCACACAGTAGTTCTCGCATAATAAATGCGAACTGTTTATTATTGTTCTTGCTATTATTTCAGTTGCACTGAATTCTCTGTTAACCGTTCTGTTGTCCAGCCAGATCCTGAGCAACTGCAGTTTTAGGGATTGTGCTTATTCTGTGTAAGCAGTGCTTAACCCACTACTGAGCCCGGAACTTCATACTTATAAAGCTATTGCAAAGAGATCGATGAAAGACTAGCGCCGAAGGAGCAAACCTGACTTTAAAAATCTTTCTTTAGTGCCCCTCATGCATATTATTTCACCGAATCCCTACGACCCCCAAGGGGTAGAGCCTATTATTCCCATTCTGCAAATGTAGGTGTGTCTTCTGTAAGTCATTTGGCCTTTGGTGGTGCAGAGCTCATAGGAGCCTACATCCCAACCCGGGGAGGGGTGGATCGGGGCTGGGGGGAACACAGATGGGAATGGGACCCGGGAAAGAGGAGACCCCGCTCCGCTCTGGTTCGTTTTTAATTTCTCGCTAGTCTGACAGGCTCCGGACCCAAACCACACCCCTTTAGGAACCCCCGCCCCCTCTGCCGCCTTGAGCCTATCCGCCACGAGCTAGGTTCCCGACCAATCAGAAGAAGCGTTGGGCGGGCGTGGCCTTTCGGCGAGCCAATGGGCGGGGAGCCGGAGCGGGGCTTGCCCGGGCTTGTGGGAGCTGCGGGCTGCCGGGGTACCACGTGCTGGTGGGAGGCTGGCCGCCGCTCTTCAGGTGATCTTGGGGACCCTGCTGGGGACCGCGGGCTCGGGCGGGCTGGGGCAGCGTGTCCCCGGCCGCAGGGCCCCGCGCGCGGTGTCTGGCCCCCCGCCTGAGGCGAGGGGCGTCCGGCCGATCAGCTCTCGCGGCCCGGCGATCGTGCAGGCCTGGCCTGGGGCGCAGCCTGCGCCGGGTCCCCGCCCTGCTCTGGGGTCTGGGACCTGCGGGGGACGGCCCTTGGCGCTGGGGCTCGGCCTGGCGGGCTCGGCCCGGCCGCCGCGGCCCGCGAGTAACCGCCGCCGGAGTCCCTCCCTGGTTGAAGTCCGGCCTCCCCCGCGATGTGGGGGGTGGGGCTCCTCAGGGATCGCGGGTGGCCGGGGCGGACCACGCTGGCCCCGGGCTCTCGTTGCCCTGCCGAGAACTCGGGAGTCCACGGGGGATCACATCGAGCCAGGCTTTCTCCGAGTCGGGCGATTATCCGTCCCAGGGCTTGGGGCTGGGGTCGCGCGCTCCGTGACATACAGGTCTCAAGCCCCCTTCCCCAAAATGGCAGTTAGGAAGGCCGGGGGTGGCGGGGGGAAGGGGAAGGTAGGCCTGGAAATCGGTGTTTTAGACAGACGTTCCAACTGCTTGTGGGGAAGCCCCAAACCTAGTTCAACTCTCGGTTTTTAATAAACCCTCGTTTTGTGGTGAGGGGATGGTGACTCGGTCCGGGTCATCTAGCTTTAATGCCGGAGCTCTAAGTGGGCCTGCACGTGCCCTGCCTTCCTGATCTGGCCCCGGGGAGGTAGCCCCGCGGAGATTTTGACTTCGTGGTTCCTTTGAGGCCTTGACTCTGAGGCCTCTGCCTCTGGGGTGCTGGGGTCCTTTGCCCCTCACCCCCACCCCTCTGCACCAGGAAGGTCCTGAGGCTGCTGATCCCGTAAAGAGACGGTTCAAGGCTGAAGGGAGATTTGAGCTTGTCCTTATTGAAACAGTTGTGTTATGTGAGCAAACTTCTCCAGCCTGGCTGAGCTCCCGTCTGGGGCGCCCAGGATGGGGGAGGGAAGCCCTAGATAATTAATCGTGGGATCGGACAGGTGAGCAAGGCCCCGGCATAGAAAAGGGCTTTCTTCATCTCTTGAAACACAAGGCCACTTTTTCTCAGGGACCTTACATTTCTGGCTTCTTTGAAACCTTCTCGCCAGAAGGGTCCGGGAAGCCACTGGTCGTCAGCTCAGCTCCTGACCTGCAGGGCCCTGAGCCCTCTCAGGGAAAGGGCCCTCTCCCCTCCCCTCCACTCCCTCGACAGAGGTCAGTTTCTAGCAGCGTCAGACTTTGTCTTCCTAGGCCCCGCGTTCTCCCCATTGCCCGGCTGGGGCAAGTTGAGGTTCTGCATCTCTCAGCTCTCGTGGCTTGTCGAGATGGAGAAGCTGATTATGGCTAAGTGCACTTCTAAAAGGGGAGAAGGCTTCTTGGGGAGTGGATGAGCAAGCCAGGGGGAGATGAGTCAGGTTGGGTCTCCCGCCTGGCAACACCCAGTAGCTCCGCCCCACGCCTCTTAAATCTCTGCTGCTGGGGATCAGACTCTTCTCCAGAGCTCCTCCCATAAGGGAGCTGTGCTCCTGTCCCTTGTCAGTCCCTGAATGAAGCCTGCTCTTTCAGCACCTTCTAGACAGTTCTCTCTCACTGTTCCCTCATCCCCTACCTCCTTTCTGCTGGCTGCACCCGCCTCCTTGCCCTCTCCCCGTGAGTGTGTCTGCCCTCTGGACTCAGTGTCTGCATTGTCTCTGGCTGCCCTTCCCTTTCTGCACTCCTAACACGCTTTCCTGAAGTCCTCAACATGTGCCTGCGCTGCCAGGCTGCACGAACCCCGCCCCTCTGTCTGTCCAGTGCTTGGCCAGGCGAGCCAGTCCCTGGTTCACCGCTCCCATCCCTGAGCCCACCCTGGTGGGTGTCTGGCTGCCTCTCTCCTCACCAGCTCTCCGGGAGCTCCCGGTCACCTCCGGCTCTGGTGTCCCCACGGCCGGGCGGATAGCAGGCCCCGGCTTCAGCTCCCTTCGCACATACACTTCTGAAGAGGACGTGCTAGGTGCCAGGGCCTGGGCTGGCTGATGGGGAAGGGACAGAGACACTCGAGGCTCTATCCCTGCCTTTCAAGTGCTCTGAGGTCTGTACCTACTGCCTGAAAGTGTCTTGGGCCCTTCTTTGTGCTGCCAGGCATAGAGGGGTGACTTTCTTTGCTCCCAGGCTAGAGGGTGAATGTCTGGGCTCAGGGATACTGTGCAGTATTTCAGGGACTTCCCTGGGTGCTCGGGGTCAGTCTGCAGAGATCAGTCTGGGGACACCAGCCTAGCGTAGGGCCACCGAGGTGTGCGATAGCCTTCCCACAGTGAGGACAGTTCCTCCAGCCTCGACCCACCTTGTGCTCTACCCACCAGCCGCATCAACTACTCCTGGGCCCCTCTTCCTTCCTCACCCCCCACCCCCTCCTTCCCTCTCAGGCCTTTGCCCCAAATGTGGCCACTAATTCGTCTCCCTGTCACCTAGAGAATTACTGTTTCTCCTTCACGTAGATTTAGTCTCTTCCGGCAAGCCTCCCAGAATCACCCTCAGCGTGTTCTGCTTCCCTGGCCCTGCTGACCCAGCCCTGCACACACCCTGCGCTTTGTCCCTGTCTCTGCAGCAACAAAACTTCTTGGCGCGCAGGATCCACCTTTGTTACTCTGTGCTCAGCCCCTGGCCCAGCTGGGACCCCAGGGAGCCTCAGGCCGCCCAGTGGGATAGAGCCTTGCTCCTGCCAGGACTTCCTGGAGGGGATGTGGACAGGATAGGGGGTGTAGGTGAGTGGGGAGAGAGGCGAGAGGAAGGTCTGTGGCCGGGGAGGGGCAGTGAGTCCAGGCTGGGGCGGCTTTGGCCTGGGAAGAACTCGTTACCAGCCAGGAGAAGAGTCGTGACCTCCCTGTGGGAGAGGCACCTGGGTGGCTCAGTCGGTTGAGCATCTGACTCTTGATATTGGCTCAGGTCATGGTCTCACATTCCAGCGTCCAGCTCTGTGCTGACATTGCGGGGCCTGCTTGGTATTCTCTCCCGCTCTCTCTCTGCCCCTTTCCTACTTGTGCTCTCTCTCCTCTCTCTCTCTCTCTCTCTAAAAATAAAACTTACAAGGAAAGCCTCTCTGGGAGAAAGGGAGCAGGTGGTTGTTGAGCCCCGGACCACAACACGCATGATTGTATTTCTTCAACAGGAAAGGAAGTAGGGTCATTTCATGCACAAGCCACCCCCAGCTCAGCAGAGCTCAGTGCGGAGCTGAGTGAAATCCTGCTCTGCCTGGAGGGCTTTGTTGGTTAAGCATCCGACTTTGGCTGTCACGATCTCACGGTTCGTGAGATCGAGCCCCGCGTCGGGCTCTGTGCTGACAGCTGAGCCTGGAACCTGCTTCAGATTCCGTGTCTCCTTCTCTCTCTCTGTGCCTCTCCCATGCTCATTCTCTGCCTCTCTGTCTCCCTCTCAAAAATAAACAAAAAAATAATCCTGCTCTGCCTGCTTTGAGGGTCCTGGTTTTCTGGGCTGTTAACAATGTACCAGGTGACTTAGCAAGTGAGGCGAAGCTCTCCAGGCTGGGGCCCTCGCTCTGGGGCAGCTGCTGGCCTTGTTGCAAGCTTCAGGCGTTTCCAGAGTGACGGAGAGCTTGGGGCACCAGAGGCCCATGCACACTGCTCAGGGCCTGTCCTGTTTCCCTTTTGCTAGTTGAGCGGGTTTCAGCAGCTGCCCGTGGCGGTGGGGACTTCACAGCGTGCCCAGCTATTGAAGGAATGTTTGTACGTGCTCTTGTGATTTGTGAAGTAGAAAGTCATTTAATAAATTACCTTATTTTGGGGGCACCTATGTGGCTCAGTCGGTTAAGCATCCCAATTTTTGATTTCGGCTCAGGTCATGGTCTCCCAGTTTGTGGGTTCCAGCCCTGCGCTGGGGTCTGTGCTGACAGTGCGGAACCTGCTTGGGCCCGTCTCCCTTTCTCTCTGTCCCTCTCCTGCTCCTGCTCTATCTCTTTCTCTCAAAATAAATAAATAAACGGTAAAAAAAAAAAAACCACCTGGGAATATATACATATATTTTCCCACACATGCGTATATACACACTATTTTTGGAATCCTTTTTTCCCCCATAACTATACTTTCCTTAAAAAAAGTATTTTAAGTTTATTTTTAAGAGAGAGAGAGTATGAATGGTGGAGGGGCAGAGAGAGAGAGGGAGAGACAGAATCCAGAGCAGGCTCCAGGCTCAGGGCTGTCCGCACAGAGCCCATGCAGGGCTCGGGCCCACAAACTATGAGATCCTGACTTGAGCTGAAGTCAGATGCTTAAACGACTGAGCCACCCAGGTGCCCCTCGCTTTCTAAAAATTCTTTGGAAGTTGAGGCCGTGGACTCTGGGTTCATATCAGTTCTTGTCTCGTATTAATTGAGCAGGTTACTTAGTCTCTCTGCTTCAGTTCTCTTGCCTGTGATTACGAGGATACTAATACTTATTCGGGGTGTTGGGAATATTTAGTGATTCCCTGTATTGTACTTAGGACAGTGATTTGCACGTGGGCTTGACTGAGTGCATTGCTTGTTCATAAAGGTCCTCGACGTGGCCTGGGAGCCTGAGACAGCGCGTAGGGGTGTGGGGCAGCCCGGAGGGGAGCACACCGCTTACCCAGCCCCTCTGCCCTGTGTGTCCTTCCTGCAGAGCGCTGGCCCACTGGCAGGTTACCTCCCAGGCCTCGCTAGCCCCCATCGGTGAGCTGATTGGGATGGTACCCCGGGAAGGCCTGGAGTCTGCCCAGCACCCGTGCCCTTCCCTGGCCGGCCTGAATGCCAAGGATGTGCTTCGGAGAAAGCACAAGAGGAAGAGCCGACAGCACCAGCGATTCCTGGCCCGCAAGGCTTTGCTGCAGGGACAGGGGCTGGTGAGCTCGCCCCCGGAGCCGGGACCCTCCCCAGTGCCCACAAGGCCGGAGGCACTGCCGGCCACCGGAACCACCGGTGGCAGGATGCCGCGTCCAAGGAGTGAAGCTGGAGGCGCCTCATGCAGAGGAAAGCCCGCCCCCAGGAAATCCGCAGTGCCCTGGCCCAGCAAGTGCGTGGCTATTGACTGCGAGATGGTGGGCACGGGACCCCGAGGGCGGGTGAGCGAGCTGGCCCGCTGCTCTGTGGTGAGTTACCACGGCGACGTTCTCTATGATAAGTACATCCGGCCCGAGATGCCCATCGTGGACTACCGTACCCGCTGGAGCGGCATCACTCGGCAGCACATGCGCACGGCCATCCCCTTCCAGGTGGCCCAGAAAGAGGTGAGGGCAGAGCTGGGGGCTGTGTGACGGCTGATGGCGGGGAAGGGCCGCCGCTCAGCCAGCGGAAAGGGAAGACTTTGGGGAAGTTACTAAACTGTGGCTTCCTTCTGCATAGACGGGGTGCCTAAAATCCTGGCTCACCTCCACGTGAAGACCGTGGGGCCGCCCCGCAGGATAGTGTTTGTGGAAAGACCGCCAACGGCAAGGTGTGAAAACGGTCACGTGTTACTTCTCCGTTGCAAAAGAATTATGTGTCTGTTTCGAGCTTGGAAGGCCCACGATCCCATCAGGTTCCATCACCTTCAGGCGTCAGTGTTTCCACATATTTCCTTAGTTTTTCAGGGCTTTAAAAAATATAAAGTAGTGGTTGGGACCACGTTTAGGTGCCAGGAGTTCCCAGTGTCCTTGACCACGGGAACGTTAACGGTCTCCAGTCTCGGTCTTTGTCCCCAGATCCTTCCCTGGAGATTCTCATCTCTTAGCCTTTGTGGGCTGGGGGAGGAGAGCTCTCAGGTGTGTGTTCCTAAAAAGCATGCTGTGTAGACTCGCAGGACGAAACCCTCAGAGCTTACGGGGGACCACGGGGTTAGGATCACAACACCACCCAGAAACCCTCAAAGGTGAAACCCGCCAGTTAAAACCTAAAAACCTACTAACAGCGGTAGCAGTTTTGCACGGAAGAGGTGAAGAGAGGCATAATGACGCCGATAAGGGCACTTTACCTTGAAAACAACCCGCTGTTTGCTTGTGACAATGGGTGTCAGAGAGGTCACCGTGTCTGTTAGGTGAGTGGGCGAGGAGGTCCTTAGAAATGAGACAGGAAGTGGGAAGATCGGGTCTGGATGCTGTGCTCGGCACACAGGCGAGCTCGCTGGCTGCCGGGTGTCTGAGGTGTGTGTGTTTGGCGGGGTCCCGCGTGGCTCAGTTGAGCTGGGTGCAGTCACTTAAATGTTTCTCAAGGGCAAAACCCTGCCAGAGTCCAGGGGAATCTGCGTTATTCTCAAGCAGCGTCCTGATACATCAGTCCTGTTGCAACTTGCGTTTTCTTTTTTTTAATGATTTTTTAGAAGTGTTTTTTATTTATTTTTGAGAGACAGAGAGAGACAGCGCAAGCAGGGGAGGGTCAGAGAGAGAGGGAGACACAGAATCTGAAGCAGGCTCCAGGCTCTGAGCTAAGTGTCAGCACAGAGCCCGACGCGGGGCTCCAACCCACAAACAATGAGATCATGATCTGAGCTGAAGCCGGACGCTTCACCGACTGAGCCACCCAGGCGCCCCCCCCCCTTTTTTTTTTATAAAATTTTTTTTTTAATATTTTCAACTTGCATTTCCAAAACAAGCATTACAGCCGCATGGCTTCATGTTTTGGGCTATTCTTGGGATTAGGTAACTTTGGGAAATAATACCTGCCCTTGTGTCCTCCTTTTTCACATAAGAGACGACCTGAGCTCATCTTCCAAAAAGGTTTGGAGATGACTTAGCTCGGATGTCTCCCCGGGAATCAGCGACAGGAAGCGAGGCCTGTGCCAACCCTCTGACTCCTTGGTGCTTCTCCGGCCTGGGTGGGGGGGGCTCCCCAGACGGGACCACCTGTGGGCTGCTCAGACTCTGAGCCAGTAAGGAGTGTGCTCGATCCCTCTTCACCACGCGGTGGCGGTGCTGGGGCGGGACCTGAGTGTGGTGGGCACTGTGCTCCCTCTGCTGTGAGAGCCAGGTTAGTGATAAACCACACACTCCCAGTGGGGGCGGCGGGCTGGGGGAGCCGGACTGGGCTCTGGAAGGATCTGCAGGCCTGGACGTTGGCCTCCCCGGGGCCTGAGAAGGGTGGAGGGCAGGGCAGGGGTGCACACGTCAGGCCAACGGCCAGTGCTGAGCAAGAGAGCAGGGTTCAAGGGTAGGAGGTAGAGGGGTCGTGTTCAGCAGCGGGACAGAGGGACGGAGTCGGGAGGAGAGGCCGTCTGCTCATGCTAACAGGGCTGCTGCTCACGGTCTCCCCAGTGCCAGACACAGTTCTGGGGACATCTTCCGCTGGGTCTTTCTTGATCACCTCCTGTGGGCCGAGCGTTCATTGAGCATCACTAGATATCAGGTCACACATGGTCCCGTGTTTACACTGAACTTACCCCAGGGGTGGCGGGTTAGGGATAGACCAACCCGAGGTGAAGGTGTGCTTAGAAATTGTGATGATCCCCCTCCACCACTGGGGAGAACAGGGGTCCTAATGTGGCTGGGCAGTCGTGAGGGAGGCCTCCTGACCTGCAAGCCCGGACCGGATGAGAAGGGTGGGCACGGGAGTTGGGTGGGGTGGGGGAGGGCAGGTTGGGAGGCACGAGCCTATGGGCCTAAGGGCTCCTAGTATTGAGTGACTAGAAGACGGACCCACTCATGCCCTCCGTTAATGCTCCAAACCACCCCGGGAGGGAGCACCCGTACCAAAGACAGAGCTGAAGTAGGCCCTGCGTCCTAGTAACTGGGAGGGCCTAGACTCACACCGGAGGCGGCTTGGCCGACTGGAGCTCGTGGCTCTGCCCCCTCTGCCCCCCATGCTGCCACCCCTTGGCGGGATCCAGGCGTGGGTGGGGAGGCTGGCAGCGTGACCAAAGGGTCTTCATTATTCTTTCCTCCGCTCACAGATCCTCAAGCTCCTGAAGGGCAAGGTGGTGGTGGGGCACGCACTACACAACGACTTCCAGGCCCTCAAGTACGTCCACCCTCGGAGCCAGACCCGGGACACCACCTACGTGCCGAACCTGCTCCAGCGGCCGGGCCTCCACACCCGCACCCGCGTCTCTCTCAAGGACTTGGCCCTGCAGCTGCTACACAAGAAGATCCAGGTGCGTGGCCTGCGAGCAGGTGGCGGGAGTGAGACCCAGGTGCGTGGCACCGGAGCGAGTGGCAGAGCGAGCAGGGGCCCAGCCCAGGGTGGCGCCGCCAGGCCCCGCTCCTCCTTCCTCCCCTGTCCAGGGGACACGAGATCTCATGTACAGGCGGCCCCAGAGTGCTTTCTCCCTTGTCCGTCCCCCGTGTCCCCGCTCTGGAGGGCGGCTCTCTTCCAGACCTGACCCCCACCCACCTCCTGGCTCTGTCCCTGCGCCTGCACGCGGGACCCTACTGCGGCGGCTGGAGAGCTGGATGGAGCCTTCCTCGGGGGCAGCCAGTAACTCTGGTCCCCACTCTCCTACGTGTGACTCCATGTGCTCTTTGAAGTTGTGGGTCTATACTGTGTGTCGATCAAGGACGTGGGCTCAGAGAAGCTCGGTGGCGTGCGGTACATGGGCGGCCGGGCTTTTCTGTCTGAGCAGCACCCTCGGCCCGTGCCCTGTCCCGAGCTGAGCCCAGCCACCCCGAGAGTCTGCCTTCCGGGCCCGCGGGCAATGACAGGGGCTCTTGTCCGCAGGCTGGCCAGCACGGCCACTCGTCGGTGGAAGACGCCGTGACGGCCATGGAGCTCTACAGGCTGGTGGAGGTGCAGTGGGAGCAGCAGGAGGCCAGCAGCCTCCCAGCCTGCCCGGAGGACCGAGAGCCTGACAGCAGCACAGACATGGAGCAGTACATGGAGGACCGGTACTGGCCGGAGGACCTGGCCCAGGGCGCTAGCAGAGGGACAGGAGACACGCCGGACGGAAGGGAATGAGGCGAGGAGGCTCCCAGGCGGCCTCTGAGCACGGCGAGCAGGGTGTGGAGGCCAGGAGAGCCCCGGGCACCGCATCCTGGGCGAGGCAGGATCCGCCAGCCCACCAAGGGCATCCCGAGGTGGGACCAGCAGTCCTCCTGGCTTCCTCTGGCCCCAGCACTGCCCCCCCCCGCCCCGCCCCAGGGCACTTATTCCCCCACTCCTGTGGTTGCTAACGGTGCTTCCTGGATATGTCTGGGGGCGCGCTAGGAGGACCCAGCCCGAGGAGGGAGTGTGCCGGAGACGGTCTCACTGTCACTGGCCTCCCCCATCCCCATGCCGCGCTGGCTAGGGGGATGATGTCTCCTCCTTGGGGTGTTAGCTTAGCGACCTGGTGAAGCCCTCTTCTCTTGTCCTCTGCCCTTCCTCCACCGGCATTGTCAGGTTCAGAATGACTATGCTCTGAATCTGCAGAGCTAAGGCCACTCTGCGGGACCCTCCTTCGGTTTCTCTCTGAACTGGCACTCTGCCTGTAGCCGTGGTGGGGACCCTTGGAGGCTCTGAGCGCGAGGCCAGGCCCTCAGGCTCAGGGAGCACTGGTGAGAGGGGGGGAAAGCCGATCAGCTTTGGGTGGAGAGTGTGGCATATTAATTTTGACCCCAATCAGGCACTTCTCCTGCCCCCACCCCCCTGCCCCCCAGCACTAGGCTCCCTTAAGCACAGACCTGAGGAACAAGACAGCAGCTTGAGTTCCGCGGCCCCCATGGGGAATCGCACCCAAGGGACCTTGAGTTATTGAGGGCAAGGCCAGCAGTGTGCAGGGAGCAGGGTGGGCAGAACCGGGAGGCAGGGCTGGGCAGTGCTTCCCCACCCGGGCACTTCAATCCACGGTCCTTGTGGTCATTGGGTTTTCTCCAAATTTCTAGAAATGCTCTGCCAGGATTTCATGTCCCACCCTTCTTTCCTTCTTTCCTAAGGGGCAATTTGGGGGTATCGAGGTGAACCAAGAGCTCAGGTCCACACAGACCTTTGCGCACCATCTTGGCTTGCCACTTAAAGCTTTGAGACCTTAAGTCTGTGACTTCACTCTTGAGTTTGTTTGCTTGTCTGTAAAGTGGGGACAATGATCTAACCTACCTCACGGGGTTGTCACGGGGGGACGTTAGGTGCTTAGCGCCGTGCCTTCGCAAGCTGCGGTCCGTGGGAGCTGCTCTTGTTTCTTCAAGGGTCACCATCAGCCTCTTCTGGGTCACGCCTGAACACGCCCCTTGTCTTGAGCGGCTTTGGCCCCGACAGGGGCTGTCCTTGCTTAGCTGTTCCAGCAGGTGGGGCACCAGGCCAGCTGAGGACACAACATGGCGGTGCGGGGATCCTCCCTGCGGCCACTGTGTGACCCAAGGATACTCAGTGATGATGGCGTTGAGGTCACCCGCCCAAGCAGCCGGGACGCTGCTGAAACCACACTACTTGGAACTTGTCTGTCCCCAGCTCCCTCCCGCCTGCAGAGTGGGGGCTGGCCGAGCACTCCCCTCTGTGGGCCTGGTGCCAGGGCTCTGTCCAGGGTCCTTAAAGTCTGCAGCTGGCGCCGCACTCCCAGCTGGGGCCGTGGCTTCGAGTCTCTGGGCTGCGGCCGGAAGGGAGATGGTGCTGTTACCAGTATGGAAAGGTACTGGTTTTAAGATCAGCTTTGTTGTGAAACCGTTTGTTCTGGAATAAAACTCAATTAGAAACTGGACGGAGCGGCCTTTTCTGAACTCCCCAACTGGGGTGGGAGGGCAGCTTGGCGGAGAGGCTGGGAGGCGTGGGAGCCCTGAGCCCTGCGGGGCGCTTCCAAGATGGCGCTTTGGGATGTGGCAAGGGCATGCTAAAGCAACACGATTTGTGTGGTTTATTTAAGAATATTTTTAAAGTTTATTTTGAGAGCGAGAGAGAGAGAGAGAGACCGTGTGAGCAGGGGAAGGACAGAGAGGAGGAGAACGAGAATTTCCATCAGGTTCTGCACTGTCAGAGCAGAGCCCTACGTGGGGCTTGATCTCCTGAACTGTGAGATGATCACCTGAGCCCAAATCAAGAGTCGGACGCTTTACCGACTGAGGCCCCAGATACCCCTATTTAAAAAATTGTATAACTGCCTTATTATAGAGCATAAAGTTTATTTAATTTGATTCTGCTGAAGCTATGTACTCACTTTTTAGAGACAATTTTCGGTCCTGACTGTGATAAAATACACATAACGTAAAACTTACCATCATAACCATTTCTAGGTGTACAGTTCAGTGGCGTTAAGTGTATTTACATTGTTGTACAACCTCCAGAGTTTGTTCATCTTGCAAAACTGAAACTGCTCATTTCACACTTAACTCCCCATTCCTGCCTCCTCCCAGCCCCTGGCAGCGGCCGTTCTGCCTTCTGTTTCTATGAATTTTCTTATTAAAAAAAAAAGTTGTTTTAAGTGTATTTTTTTATTATTTTTTAATGTCATTATTTTATTGTGAGAGACAGAAACAGAGTGAGCGGAGGAGGGGCAGAGAGAGAGGAACACACAGAATCGGAAGCAGGCTTCGGGCTCTGAGCTGTCAGCACAGAGCCCGACGCGGGTCTTGAACCCACAGACTGAGATCATGACCTGAGCCGAAGTCGGATGCTCAACTGATTGAGCCACCCAGGCGCCTCTTAAGTATATTTGGGGGGAGAGGGGCAGAGGGAGAGGGAGACACAGAATCGGAAGTAGGCTCCAGGCTCTGAGCTGTCAGCACAGAGCCTGACGTGGGACTTGAACTCATGAACCACAAGATCACGCCCTGAGCCAAAATCGGACGCTCAACTGACTGAGCCACCCGCATGCCCCTGTTTCTATGAATTTGACCAGATACCTCATCTAAGTAGAATCAACCAGTATTTGTCTTTGTGACTAACTTTATCAGTTAGCATAAGGTCCTCCAAGTTCATTCACATTTAGTATGTGGGAGGGTCTCCTTCCGTGTTTTAAGGCTGACTGATCACCTGGGTGTATGTGCCACATTCCGCTTACCCAGTCACCCCTCCGTGAACACTTGGGTTACTTCCCCCCTTGGGCTGTGGTGACACTGCTATGAACACAGGTATATTTGGAATCTGCTTTCAGTTCTTTTGGGTGCATCCGTGGAAATAAGATTGCTGCATCCTATCGTAGTTCTGTATCGAATATTCTGAGGAGCTGCCGTACTACTTTCCACGTGGCTGTAGCATTTTGTTCCCACCAATAATGCACAGACTTTCTAATTTCATCACACCTTCACCAACACTTGTTATTTTCTGGGCTTTTAGATTTTTGTTTTATTTACTTTTTGGTAGGTAGCCTAGTACTATCTCATTCTGGTTTTAACTTGCATTTCCCTAATAACTAGAGATTTTGAACACCTTTTTGCATGTCTATTGACATGCAGGAGTTTTTTTTCCCACTTGTTGTATCTTTTTAAGATTGTTTTTAATATTTATTTATTTTTTGAGAGACAGAGAGAGGGAGTGAGTAGGGGAGGGGCAGAGAGAGGGAGTTGCAGATTTGGAAGCACGCTCCAGGCTCTGAGCTGTCAGCACAGAGCCCTATGTGGGGCTCGAACTCACGAATCGTGAGATCATGACCTGAGCCGAAGTCAGATGCTTAACAGACTGAGCCACCCAGGTACCCCTCACTTTTTGTGTTTTTAAAGACATTTTTTTATTGTTTTATTTTAGAGAGAGAGAGAGCACTAGTGGGGGGGGGTCAGAGGGAGAACAATTTATTTATTTTAAAATGTTTATGTTTGAGAGAGCATGAGTGGGAGAGGGGCAGAGAGGACAGAGGATCCAGAGTGGGCTCTGCTCTGACAGCAGCAAGCCTGGTGCAGGGCTCGAACTCACAAACCTTGAGATCGTGGCCTGAGCCAAAGTCAGATGCTCAAGAGACCAAGCCCCCCAGGTGCCCTATGTTTCTTTTTAAGAATGTGTTCTGTTTGCTGTTTTACGTGTATTAAATTGAACCACGTCAAATTGCTGCCCTTTGACGGAGACTGTCCTACTTGTCACATAGAATTTAGAAATTCACACAGGCGCAGTTCTGAGCACATGCCCGGCGGACACAGATGGTTGGACGGGAATTCAAAGGTGGTCAGAGCGCCTATAGGGAGTGGTGTCCTGCGCACTGTTATGAATCGGGCTCCGCCTGTGGCCTGCGCCTGGTGCCACCCAGGGGCAGCCTCTCTACCTTGTACGGACACAGGGGGGCCGGCTGCAACAGCACGTGTGTCTTGTAAGGTGGAGAGCTCTGCCCTGAGTGACTCACTTTCCTACTGTCACCTGACCTGAGATTTGCAGCAGCCTTGGTCTGGTCAATGGGGGACACCGATTAAACCGGAAGCCTCCCCGCTGAGGTCCCCCAACCATCCCCCTGGCTGGGACCAGGGATTTCTCCCCTGGGCTCTCAGCAGTGCCTGTATCTGACCTCAAGCACACAATGCCTTGAGGAAAAAATGCAACGTGACTCAGGCAGGGCTCTGGGTGCATGCCAGGGCCCCCCTGCTGCCGCAGAGCAAACCAGTGGAGCGGGAGGAGGAAAGGAGCGAGGAAAATACACGGTGTTTCAGATGATGCTAACTATTCCCACAGAGGAAACCCAGAAGGGGTTGGAGGTGTGTTTTTTATTTACTTATTTTTTCATTTTTAATGTTTATTTTTGAGAGACAGATCCTGAGCAGGGGAGGGGCAGAGAGCGAGGGAGACACAGAACCCAAAGCAGGCTCCAGGCTCTAAGCTGTCAGCACAGAGCCTGACGCGGGGCTCGAACTCACAAACCAACTCACAAACTGTGAGATCATGACCTGAGCTGAAGTCAGACGCTTTCCCAACAGAGCCACCCAGCTGCCCCTGGAGGTACAGTTTTTAAGTAGAGGGGAGAAAAGGCCTCAGTGGGAGGCCTGAGGGAGAGGGAGCAAACCTGGAGGCAGAGCTTCCCAGGTGGGGACAGCACCCGCCCTGGCCCTGGAGAGGAGAGGCAGCCAGTGCAGTGGAAGGAGGGGAGAAGGGGTGGGGAGGGGCTGACCTTTGCAGCAGGATGGAAGGCAGAGACCTGATCTTGTCCCCCCACCAACCCCCCAATCAGGGCCCAGAATGGGAGGACCACGTGAGTACCCAGAGGCCTGGGAGTTAGGTTTAAGCAGCAGTGCACGATGAGATTGGAAAGGCTGGTGGAACAGGGGACGGAGGCTCTTGGAAACTGCAGGGGAGGGGAGTGGAGGGCTGCTGCTTTATTGTGGACTACAGGAAATCACTGTAGGTTCTCCCGGAAAGATCCTGGTGCTGATGTGCAGGTGGGGATGGGGCTGAGGGGAGGCCAGGGGCAGGTGGCCCGAGGGGCGGGCTCCAGTCCAGACCGGGGTGAGGCGGGGGGGAGCGGGCAGGCAAAGAACAGGAGGGGTGGATGGATGTTTTGAGGCCGGAGGGGGCCAGCAGGGTGAAGGGGTGAGGTGGGCAGGGTCCCGTGGGCCTTGAAGAAGCAGAAACGTCCCATTGGACCTTTAGGGGGTTCCTTTTTCAATGCACATTCATAAAAAGTAACACATTTTGCTTCATCTTCTCCCTAAAATGGGGTAACAGTCCTTTATGCATTTGAGAAACACAAAGTCCCCAAACAATCTGAATTCAAGCAAAAGTTGCTCATTCGGGATGGGAACCAAAACGGAATCTCTTCTGTCTCCAAGTCAAACCAATTGAACAGCAAGCATGAGCCATGCCTTACCATTTAGACATACTTCCATCCTTGTTTTTTATGTGAGGGCTGTGACAGTCACACGTCACCCGGTGAAAACACCAGGGAAATTCCTTTCCAAGCCACAAATCTTGGAGACATCTGGGGGCAATCAGATCCCACTGCCCAAAGCTGACTCCATACGACCTGGGGTTAGAACATGGTGACGACTTGGTTTCTGCTTTTGTCCAGGCTGTAACTGTGACTCATTCATCTATTCAGTAAATGCTGAGGACTCTCTGCAGGGCAGGCACTGTAGTCAGAGGTCAGAAGCCTGGGGGCCAGCAGCCCCTAGGAAATTTGGGGGGGTTGCTCCTTCCAGGCCTTCTCTTCCTGGTCCTCGAACAGTGTCAGCCCAGCTGGAGGCAGAGCCTGTTGAGGGCAGGCAGATGGCCGCATCCGAGGCCCCTCCAGAGCACTGGAGGCTGTAGGGGCTCCCTCCTTGCCTCCTTGCCTTCCCTGGGTTGGGGAGTGGGTGAGGCGAGCCCTGCCCGCACCCCAACCTTCCATGCCCTTCCTGTGAATAGCCTCAATGTCCTACACGCCAGCTGCCCCTGCCTCCATGAGAGACCTCACAGAGAGCCAGTTTGGTTGTGGCCCCGGAAGCTGCGGGACGTTCCCGGGGCTCCGCTCCGGGAATGTTTATTCCACGGGCAGGCAGAGGGTGAGAAAGGAAAGATGGGACAATCTGCTCCATCCACGTCAGCCTGCCGCCTCAACGGAGGAGGGAGGGCGCTACTAAGCACCTAAATGTGTGGCGGCGGCCGGCAGATGGGTGGGGGAGGGGCAGGGACAAAGGCTAGACGTGGGGACAGGGGGCCTGCCGACTTTGTCCGGGTGACTCAGGCCCCTGGGCCCCCCACCTGCCAGAGCCCAAGGAGATGGAACAGCCCTGCCCCCGGCCCGGCTTCCTGCCCCCGACTTCGCCTGATAACAAACCAGAAACTGAAACAGAGTCAGGATTCCCGGCTCGAAGTCAGAGATGAGTCACAGCTAAGAGCAAGTGCAGGAGTCGAGAAGTGGCACCAGAGAGGCAGACGTGAGCTGAGGGCACCAGAGGCGGGCAGGTGAGTCGGGGCTGCGACGGTGAGACCAAGGAACCTCCCCAGAGGAGCAGGCGGGAGGGGGCCTACCGGAGGCCCTGGGACCCCCAGGCTGAGGAAGCCAGGTGGAGTGGCAAGGGGCCAGCTTTCCCTGTTGCCAGATGGCGTTCATGACAAACGGGGCAGAGGGGACAGGCTGGCTGGGTGGTGGCCGAGGCTCCCCGCGCCAAGGCCTTGGTCGGCCCTTGAGTGATGCCCCTCCCGCCTCTCCTCTCCAGCGCGTCCCGGGGTCCTGGTGGCACATGGCAGGCGGCACCGAGGTAGTGGCCATGGACTGCGAGATGGTGGGGCTGGGGCCTTTTGGGGAGAGCGGCCTAGCACGCTGCAGCCTCGTGGACCTCCACGGCACCGTGCTCTACGACAAGTTCATCCAGCCCGAGGGGGAGATCACGGACTACAGGACCCCGGTCAGTGGGGTCACACCTCAGCACATGGAGGCAGCCACGCCGTTCGCCGTGGCCAGGCTGGAGGTGAGTGGAGGAGGGCAGCGTGCCAGCCAGGCCTGGGGTGCGGGGGGGGGGCGGGGACCTGCGGACCCACGAGTGCCATCCACACACACATTTCCCAGCACCTTCCCCAGGCACCAGCTCTGCGACCTGTGACCCCATCATGGACATGTCCCCCCTCCGCCTCTGCGTGCCTAGGGCAGGGAGAGACCTGATGGTGTCTCCTTCACGTCCCTCAGAAGGCTTCCTGCTAGCAGACAGCCTTAGACTCAGATGTGGGAATGGTCTTTGGGGCGTCGGGTCCACCTTGCTGGTCTTGTGATGCCCCCCACAGTGTGACCCTTGGCTCTACCCTGAGCTGCCACTGGGGAACCCTGTGAGGAAATGAGGAAACTGAGGCCCTCGCTGGCCAGGGGTCCACCCTCCCCACCCCCAGCTTGTTCCTAGAGGCACAGCCGGGCGGGCCCTTCCCTCGGCTTGAGGTCCGCCTGTGGCCCCAGGATTTCCCACGCTCCTGCCACACCACCTTGTGGTAACTTTCAGTCTCCACTTTCTGTTTCTGTTTCTCCGAACCACTCGGTGGAAAGCAAAGTCTAGCACCTGCTTTAGTCACTTCTGGGAAGGCTCGGAAGGGCGAGTGAATTCATCAGTGTCTAGGCTGCTGGGGCTCCAGGAAGTCCCCCCAGAACAGAGAGGACTGAGATTTGTCCCCACCCCCTGCACACCGCACACTGCCCGGGCTCTGTGGTGGTGGCTATTGTTGACTCAGCCCTGGCTACTAGCTGGATGCATCCTGGGCACCGGTGGCCCGGCTCACTCCTGCCTCCCAGATCAGCCTGCCGAGGGCTCCCAGGAGCTGGTAACCCACAGTTTTGAATCCTGGCTACTTAACAAATTACTTGGATGGCCTCTCTGCACCCAGTTTCCTCCGCCTGGAAAAGAAACTGGGCACGATAATAGTAGCAACCTCATAGGATTATTGGGAGGCTTGAGAAAGCACCTAGAGAGAGTGCCTTTTTATATGAAGACTCCAAAAATGTTAGCTATTACCAGCGTCTGTAGTTCCCATATTGCAGATGGGGAAACTGAGGCCTGCTTGAACTAAATGTATTGGTTTTTTCGGGCCACCCTAGCAGAGTAGCACGGACCTCAGGGCTCAAAACAGAAGTGTGTTGTCCCAAAGACCTGGAGGCAGGGAGTCTGAGCCCAAGATGGTGGCAGAGTTGGTTTCTTCTGAGGCTAGGTGGGGGCGGGGGGCTGGGGGGAGGGGGGAGGGGTAGAGAGTCCATTCTACGTCTCTCTCCCAGATCCTGGGGGGCTGCTGGGGCTTTCTGTTTCTTGGCTTGTAGAAGCATCACCCCCGTCTCTGCCCTCTTGTTCGAACGGCAATCACCCTGTGTGCATGTTTCATGGCCCCACTTCCTGTGTCCAAGGACCCCGGCCGGATCAGATGGATTAGAGCTCATGACCTCCACTGCTTACATCTGCAATGACCCTGTTTCCAAATAAGTCACAGTTTGAGCTACTGGGGCTTAGGATTTCAACATAGAAATTGTTGGCCAGGGCGGGGACACGATTCAACCCGTAAGACTAAGTGACTCACAAAGTTTCAAATAACTAGACGTGGTCAGGACTCAGGCCTAAAACTCTAGGGCCGTGAGTCCCATAGGGGGCCACCACCCACCAGCACCCCCAAAGGTGGCTGGTCTGAACCGCGATGTGCTGTGAGTATAAAACACACACAGGATTTCAAAGATTTGTATTTAAAAAATCATAAAAGAACTCATAACCTTTTGTGTTGATTACCTGTTAGAATATTGGGTTAAATAAAACATATTACAACTAATTTCACCTTTTTTAATATGGCTATTAGAGGGTTTAAAATTGTATGTGCGGCCCATGTCAGATGTCTACTGGACACTCTGATCTGTAGGTACCAAGAGGATGGTAGGGAGCCCTGAGGAGGAGGCACAGTTCATCAGAGCGACTTGGCAAGGGCTCCATGGCTGCCGGTGCTCTTTACAAGGGGTGGGAAGGGTTTCTGCAACCCAGTGGGCCACAGAGAGCCATGGAAGATCCTTGAGCAAGAGCATGGCCAGATCAAACCCAGTTTCGAGGAGGCTAGAATGGGGGGTGCTGTGGAGGGTAGATGGTAGTCAGGAAAGAGACAGCAATGGGGGGGGGGCGTCAGAGCCCCTGGGGAGGCATCAGCAGACGGGACTGGGAAGAAAAAAATGTTAGGATTGGGGCACCTGGGTGGCTCAGTCGGTTAAGCCTCCGACTTCGGCTCAGGTCAGATCTCACGGTTCGTGGGTTCGAGCCCCGCGTCAGGCTCTGTGCTGACCGCTAGCTCAAAGCCTGGAGCCTTCTTCCAGTTCTGTGTCTCCTTCTCTCTCTGGCCCTCCCCCCTCATGCTCCGTCTCTCTCTGTATCAAAAATAAATAAAACATTAAAAAAAATTTTTGTAAATGTTAGGATGGAGGGAACCGAAGGGCAGTCACCAAGTAGGGGAGGTCAACGTGAAGAAGTGGGTATTGGCCATTCAGGTGGGGCCCGGGGACCCTGAAGGAGCTCCCCACACTCCAATCCCCACTGAGCAGTCGGGTGGACGGCATGTCTCTGACCTTCCTCCTCTTCGCTGCCAGGCCCCCACCCCCTCACTGTCAGAGTGGCAAAAAGGGCAGGAGAGCCCAGAGCAGGGGTGTGGGGAGGGGGGCGCGGGGGGAGGCAACAGAGAAATGCTTCTCGCATCTCCCGGCCTGGACGTGCAGCCAGGTCCCTGTGTGCCCTTCAGCACCAGCCTGGGAATCAGGATGCGTAGGTCCTCCTCCTCTGGATCCCGTCCAGAACGCTTTGGTTCTCTGCTAGAGACTTGCTCCACGAGTGTAACTCAGGGCCCTGCCCAGAGCAGGTGCTGAACAGCCATTTAAAGAGTAGGCCAAGAATCTATGGACCAGGCAGATCTTTGAAGCCCATCTGGGGTTTACAACTCCTGCCCCAACCCTCACTGGTTTGTGCGACCTCAGTGAGTTACCGAACCTTTCTGAGCCTCAGTTTCCTTGTGAGCGCGCAGGAGGGCTAATGCCTCCTCCCTGGCCTCGTGTAGGTCAGATGCAGTGACACGGCCCCCCGGTGGTCACTAACAGTGTCCGTGGAGAAAGAAGGGCAGACACCCAGACTGTATTCAGTCCCCTGTCTGACGTCCCTTGAGACCCACGGTCTTGGGTCTTGGCCCTCATTTTCTGCCTGCTACAGAGGGATGCCTGCTGCCCATCTCCCCTCCTCTGCGTCCGGAGAAACTTGCCGGGCCTGACTCAGACCACAGTCCTCCCTCAGCACCAGTGTTCAGACGCCTCCCGTGGCTCCCCATGGCCTGAGGTTCCCCTAGCACAGCACTCATGGCCGCCCAGACCCTGCCCACCTGCCATTCCTGCCTCCGCTTTCAGCCCAGCCATCCTGCAGCCTCTGCCCTCCCGGTCCCTCCGCCCCGCCCATCCCCCATCCCTGCCTCTAGATATTCTGTTATTTCTATTCTATTATATTCTATATATCTAATATATTCTATATATCTAATAATATTCTATTATTCTGGCTGGCCCAGGCCAGAGGAGTCGTTCGTGATGCCCTTCCCCACCCCGCCCATCACCCCACCTCCCCGCCCTGAGCCCTGCAGTGGGGGCCTCCGGTTCTCCTGGCTGTGGCCCCTGGACTTTATTATTTATTTTTGATCTATTTATTTATTTATGAGAGAGAGAGAGAGAGAGAGAGAATCCAAAGCAGGCTCCCCACCGATAGCAGAGAGCCTGATGGGCTTGAACTCACGAATCGTGAGATCATGACCTGAGTGGAAACCCAAGAGTCTGCTGCTTGACCG
>NC_043708.1:133802144-133803288 GCF_006229205.1 Suricata suricatta
CTGCGTGTGTGTGCAGAGACGGTACAAGGCAGCGGCTGTCATTTGTTTCCATGGACCAGGACACAGAGGCAGCGTGATCCCACTTAATCCCCCCTCATGTTCTGATTTCAAGGACAGGGGCCCCTGGGTGGCTCAGTCGGTGAAGCGTCCAGCTTTGGCTCAGGTCATGATCTCACGTTTGTGGGTTCAAACTCCGCATCGGGCTCTGTGCTGACGGCTAGCTCAGAGCCTGGAGCCTGCTTCGGATTCTGTGTCTCCCTCTCTCTCTGACCCTCCCCTGCTCACACTGTCTCTCTCTGTCTCTCAAAAATAAATAAATAAAAAACACTAATCCCAGAGACAGAGACGGGGCTCACGGGCCCCAGGATGCGCTGGGGAGCTCCTGAAGGGAAGAAGTGTACCGGCACCCCCAGGGCTGGCTGACCTGTCTCGGGGGAGGATAGGGCTCCCCAGGCCTTGGTCTCATGCAGGCAACTTTTGGAGGCTGCTCCCCACCTGTCTTCCCCCGACAGGAGCGGTGAGTGCGCCCCGCTAGTGGTGAGCCACAGACCGGCCCACCGCAGCCACGAGGCCCCGCCCCAACCGTCCACCCTGGAGGGTGGCTGCCATAGGGCTGAGCTTGTGCATGAGGTCCCCCTTCTCTGTTTTTCTTTATTCTCATGTTTTGTAATGTGGTTACATAACTTTTTATTTTAATGTTTATTTTTGAGAGAGCGCAAGTGGAGGAGAGGGGCAGAGAGAGGGGGCAGAGAGAGAGGGGCAGCGGAGCACTGACAGCACACAGCCCGGAGTGGGGCTTGAGCTCAGAATCCGAAACAGGCCCCAGGCTCCGAGCTGTCAGCACAGCCCGACGCGGGACTCAAACTCACCAACTGTGAGATCATGACCTGAGCCGAAGCCGGACGCTTAACTGACTGGGCCACCCAGGCGCCCCTAAGTAGGGCTTGAACTCCTGAACCGAGAGATCATGACCTGAGCTGAAGTCGGATGCTCAACTGACAGGGCCACCCAGGCGTCAGGTTACAGTACTGTTATAGTAGAATGCAATTGCTTGGTATCTTCCCAAATCTCTAGGTCTGACCATCATCTAGAGCAGGGGTTCTCAGTGTGAAGTGGGTTTTGCCCCCCAAGGGACGTTTAGCAC
>NC_043708.1:133803388-133821923 GCF_006229205.1 Suricata suricatta
GAGGAGACGGAGGCCCAGAGAGGGGCAGTGACTTGCTTAAGGACACACAGCGAGCTGCGACACAACTCAGTGTTCGGATTCAGGGCTCTCACCCTGTGGGTTAATGCTGTTTGCTTTGTTTTTCCTAATAGTAATTTTTAAGAGTGTGTAACTCGTTTAGGTAACTTAAGGCTCCTTTCATGTTAACCCAGTACACTGAGTCACATCTACCTGCTGACCAGGGTTGGGGGTGGATAATTATGGTGAACAAAACAGCATCCTGGTTTAGGAGGGACCTGCAGACAGAAGAGAGGCCACAGTCACCTGTGAGCAAGGAGTCACGGGGCTACATGCCTTCCACTGGGGCCCCGCCCCTGCACAGGTGTCCCTGGGGCTTGGCCAGGTGGGGGAGGAGGACTCGGGCTCTGCCATTGATGGCGCGGGGCAGGTGCCCGGCAGGTGGTAATAACAACTATGATGCTAGTGATGGCGTCAGGCAGGTCCAGACACCTCACTGCAGCTCTCAGGTCACCAGTCCTGTCACCTGGGCAAGTCTTTTAGCCTCGCTGGCCCCCGGGCCCCTGCTGTGTGACACAGAGATCAGAATCCCCGGGTTGAGAGGTCCACGGCACGATGAGGAAAGTACCTGGCCCGGCGCTGTGAGAGCCGCTGGGTGACTGTCCCTCCTCCGCACTCAGTTTCTTCCAGGAATTCAGTGTCCACCCCTGTGTTTGATACACCCGCCTCCTGACTCTGGGCGGGTCCCGCGGGTCCCGCAGGTCCCGAGGCCCTGAGGTCCCGCCAGGGAGCCTTCCCCTCCCTGGGCTCCGACAGGCCCCCACTTCCCTCCTCAGCCCTGTCTTGGAAGGTTGGGGGAGCCCTCGCTGCTAATGGGCCTCTGGAGCCTCACCTGTCCAGGCCTTTTCCTTATGAACAGGAAAACCAAAGCCCAGAGATGGTCTGCAACCTCCCGAGAGCACCCAGCAAGTCCCAGCAGTCTCTCGCTGCCCAGCGCCCAGCGCCCAGCGCCCAGCATGATTCTGGCCTGAGACATTGCTCACATCTCTCTGCTAAACAGATTCATTTCTTTTTTTCTGAATTCCTTCCGCTTGTTCACCCTCTTATGTTATTTGTCTCTTCATGAGCCCAGCGGCAGCCACCCCCCTGCCAGGACTCTTGGGCACAGGAAGTGATTAATTTCCCAGGAATCCACCTCACAATGACTCTTGTCCCCTTCAGCCCGACAAGTGTAGCAGTTTCTGGGATGGCAGACAGTCCCTCAGGGCTTTGCGTGAACAGGACTGAGCCAGCTCCTGGCTGGGGAAAACAGGCCACATTGTTCGGGAACATAAAGAATGTGAGCAAGAAAAGGCGCGTGACCCACAGCCGCCCCACAGGGCCCTGTGCGCGCCACCCTCCTGCCGTGTGCTGGCCGGTGACTTTTCCTCCACACATCGGACTCGGCGGCGGCTGAGGTGACCTCACCACTCAGGTGACCTCTAGGTCAGCAACATCAGCCACCCCCCTCCGCCCCCATGTTAGGGACGTGCGATCCAGGGCCCGCCCTGGGCAGCTCAGGCAGTTAAGCGTCGGACCTGTGGTTTTGGCTTAGGTCATGATCACATCCCTGCTTGGGATTCTCTGTCTCTGTCTCTCTCTCTCTCTCTCTCTGTCCCTCCCCCACTCTCTCGAAAAGCTAAGTAAATAAACATTGAAAAAAAAAAAAAGAAATGTGAAATCCAGAATCCTAATCCAGAGGTCTGGGGCCACCACGGGACTCCTCACCCCAAGCACCCACTGGGACCTGCACCGTCCATCCCTCGGCGAGCTTCCCCAGGCCCTAGGCTGAGCGAGGGTTCCGTCCAGAGGGGGCCCCGACAAAACCACAGGGTGAACGGGACGCAGTGACATTGCCTGTTGACAGTACAGGGACAGAGCCCTGATTCTAGCACTGGGCTGAGGACAAGCACCTCACTCCCCTGAGCCTTGGTTTCCTCTTCCGGAGTGGCCACAGGGACCCCGTGGTTGCCAAGGGAGAGCGTCCCAATGTCCCACATGAGGTCTCGAAGGCCACTAGAAACAGAAGCAGGGCATGGGAGGGCGTGGGCCACATGGAAGTCTCCTTCCCCGGGCACAGAAGACGGGGGCCTGAGCCCCTACACTGTCCCTCCAGCTGGGGCCCGACAGCCCCGCACAAGACCCCCCCGTCCAACCTTCTCCAGTGGCAGCCAAAGTGAAGAAAGGGGAGTAGCCCATGTGACCAGGAGGAGGAGGCTGTTCCCACGGCCACCAAGGGAGAGGAGTAGAGACGGGTCAAGATGGGAGGCTTGGGTACCTTAGGGGTTCCTCCCCAAAGCTCGGCCCTGGGGGTGCTGGTGGGCACCTGGAGCAGGCCTGCTCTTCCTGGGGGTGGTGGTGACGGGCAGCCTGATGGCCCTGAACTTGGCTCTGCCACTAACCAGCGGTGTGTCCGTCCCTGTCATCCAGTGGTGCTTAGCAAATCGCCTCTGAACATAGTGGTTCAAACAGTGTCAATGTCAATGTTTACTTTGCTCCTGCACCTGCAATTTGGTCCAGACTGTCCGGCTGAGGGAGAGGCATCCTGCAGGCCCGGAGCTGGAATCCTTGGGAGCTTGGCTTGCCCACCCAGCCCGGGGCTGGTGCCGGGGCCCCTCAGACTCTGCTCTCCGCCTCCAGTGGGCCCTCCAGCATGGCGGCTTTGGGGCAGCTCAGGGCTGCTGGGACACTTGGCCCTCGGAGAAGTCGAAAGTCACACAGGCTGGCTCATATTCAATTCAATTGAGTTCCATCATTTTTAACATTTAATCATTTTTGAGAGAGAGAGACAGAGTGTGATTGAGGGAGGGGCAGAGAGAGAGAGAGAGAGACACAGAATTGGAAGCAAGCTCCAGGCTCTGAGCTGTCAGCACAGAGCCAGATGTGGGGCTCGAACTCACGAGCGGTGAGATCACGACCTGAGCCGAAGTCGGACGCTAACTGACTGAGCCACCCAGGAGCCCCAAGTTCCATCTTTTGACAGAGTAGGCATCGAATCTGAAAACTCGCTTTAAGATCACAGTAACCTGGGGCAAATTATTTCACTTTCTTGGTGCTTCCACTTTTTTCCCCTTTTCATCTGCAAAATTCCAGTTGCATATGGGCTACATTCGCTTTCTGCGGCCGCTGGCGCAAAGCCACAGGCTTAGTGGGTCAAAGCCGCACGAACGTGGTAGCCCTTGGTTCCATCGCTCCACAGTCTGACTCGGGTCTCAAAGGCTGCACTTGAGGTGGGGAGGGCTGCGTTGCTTTCTGGAACTTTCCAGAAGCTCTGCAGGAGAGGACAGCCCCTTGCCTTTTCCAGCTTCCGGAAGCCCGTGTTCCTTGACACAGGGCCTTCTTCAAGGCCAGCAGCTCGGGGGCAGGTTCTCAGGGCAAATCCCGGACCTCCACACGGAAGGACCCGGTGATTCGGGTGGGCCCGCGTGGGAAACCCGGATGATCTTCTGCAGGCAAGGTCATGGTTCACCCTAAAGCCCATTTGCAACTTTAACCTCTCTGCCGTTAACGTGGTAGAAGATCCTGGGGCATGGGCGCCTTGGGGAGGTCCTTCCTCTGCCTGTCACAGCAGGCTTGTTGATAGGGTTAAATGACACAGGTGACGTTCTTAGATGAGTGCCTGGCACACGGGCCATGCCTAGTAGGTGCCACCGTCATTACACGTGGAGGGAGTCGCCAGGTGCCTTCAGCTTGGCCCCCGAACGAAGTGCGCGAGGAGGGGCCTGGTCCAGCCTCCTCCATCCCCACGTGATAGGGCTGAGGCCCAGAGAGGGAGGACGACTGGCTCAGAGCCACACAGCAACCGAGGAGGGGCTGTCCCCCCCCACTACCACGAGGACACCGAGCTGGCCCAGGCCCACCCGGAGGACCCTGCGTGACGTGAGGGCTGCGTGTCTCCCTGGCCAGATCCTGTCGCTCCTGAAGGGCAAGCTGGTGGTGGGGCACGACCTGAAGCACGACTTCCAGGCGCTGAAGGAGAACATGGACGACTACTCCGTGTACGACACGTCCACCGACCGGCTGCTGTGGAGTGAGGCCGGCCTGCAGGGCTGCAAGCGCGTGTCCCTCCGCGTGCTCAGCCAGCGCCTGCTGGGCCGCCGCATCCAGGTGAGCGCCCCGCCCCCACCCCATCCGGGCCCCGGGGTGTCTGGCCCCTCCCCCCAAGGGCTCCCCAACCGGCCTTCGACCCCCAAGTCGCTCTGCGTCACCCCCCAAGTTTCAAGAGGCTGTGTGCTTGCCAGCGAGGAGGGCACTGGCCTCGGGGGTCCCCAGCAGCAGGTCCGGGACCGGGGTCCGAGCGCAGGAAATTCATTGCCGAGGTGACCCCCAGGGACGCGCTGCTGGAGCCAGGAAGGCACCCAAGAAAGGTTTTGTTTGTGTTTACACTCCAGCCAGTCACTCTGTGGACAGCTGAAGTTGTCTTCTGTAATGTTTATTTTTGAGAGCGAGCCAGTGCGAGCAGGGGAGGGGCAGAGAGCGAGGGAGAGAGAGAATGGGGGACCGAGGATTTGAAGCGGGCTCCAAGCTGACTGCAGAGAGCCCAGTGCGGGGCTCGAACTCGCTGACCATGAGGTCATGCCCTGAGCCCGCGCTTAACCGACGGAGCCACCCTGGCGCCCCTGGCATATATATTTTTTATATTCGCCTGGTCCCCTGGAGCTCTCCCTGTGTCTGTTTGCAGCGCCCCTCCCCTTACCAGGTTATAAGCACCTTGAGGACACAGGACACAGCCTGGATGCTGGAAGTGGTGTCTGCCCATGCGTGGGCCTGGTGCCCCAGCTCTGGGACTGACAGGAGAAGCCGGGGCTGCCCCAGCCACCTGCGGAGTCCAGGGTGTCAGAAGCCTGGGGACACGCACCCACCGACCCTCCTCAGGGCCCTGGAAACTGGGCTGCCAGCGGGGAAGGCCCAAGTCCAAGGGGGAATCTCTGCATTCAGCCCAACCCCACGTTCCCCCCCCCCCACCCCCGTACCTGTGTCTGCAGAATAGCCGGTTTGGCCACAGCTCTGTGGAAGACGCCAGGGCGACGATGGAGCTCTACCGGATCTCCCAGCGACTCCGGGCCCGCTGAGGGCGCCCCCTGGTGGCGCGGGACCAGCCCCAGCCAGCCCCGTCCGCAGGCACTTCCCCCAGGCCCTCATCTCTTCGGGACCGCAGCTCTCTTGCTTTTGGAAAATGCATTTTTAGTAGTAAATGGCTCTCTATTTTTTCTACTCCACCAGTGGCTCCTCCTCTTGCCTTTTTCTGAGCCGGGTCCCAGTGACAGGCCGCAGGGACTGGGCTAGAATGGGGGGCTGGGGAGGGTGTGGCAGCTCCCTTAATCCTCTGGAATCCTTGAGGAATCAAGGAGGCATGCAATTAAATAATGCCCTCGCCTCTGCCTCCCTTTCCCTGTTGCGTTTATGCCCAGGGGACCGGCACCCCACTCAGAGGTGCATTCATGCCATCTTGGAGTGGGTGGCAAGGCACTGGTGAGCTCGGAAGCCAACCTCCAGAGAATGTAGTGGGTGCTACCTGCAGTGACCTTCAGCAAGTCGTCCCTCCTCTTGTAAAAGGAGGAAGCAAAGGCAGGGGACTTTGAAGTCACAGAGAACTAGGTTGGACTCCGTGTTCTGTCATTTAGTAGCTGTGTGACCTAGAGCAAGTTACTTAACTTCTCTGTGCCTCAGCCTCTCCATCTGTAAAATGGGCCATTCTAATAATTCCTGGGGTTCTTGTGAGACGTTGCATACCAAGCCCCTAGCCCCACTCCTCTCCTGGCTTGAGCACCCAGCAGGTGTCTGTAACTGGTGGTTCTTGTCTTGGGAGACTCCAGGGAGAGCAACTGCACTCTGCTGGGGGTCCCTAGCCTCTGAAGGAAGGGCATGCATGGCGTGTGGCGAGGAGGGTCCACACCAGAGCAGGGACTGCTCATTAGAAGCAGCGGATGCAGAGTTGTTATATTTAATCCATGTCGGCGTCCCTCTAATCCAGAATTACTGTGGAGGTTGGAGGGCAGGTGCCTCTGATGCCTAGGACATTTCAATCACCTGCGATGCTTTTTAAACAACCCCCCCCCCACCCCGTCCCTAAGCACAGTGCTCTCACACTTGACCAAGCATCAGCATCACCTAGAAGGTGCTGGGCCCCACCCCCAGACATTCCAAGTCAGCAGGATTGGGGTGAAGCCCCCGAATCTGCATTCCTAGCAAGCTCCTCACTGATGCTGGTCCAGGACCACGCTTCGAAAGGCGCTGTAAGCATCAGGTGATTGAACGTGCGGCCCCAGTCAAGAGTCCCTGGCTTGCCTGCTCATGCAGAGAGAGGCCCTCAGCCCTGTGAATGTGTCCTAAATGGCCCCACTACTCAGATGAGGGACTCGAGGTACGGATCCAGGCCCGATCCACCCCGAATTCGAGTACTATTCACTCAGACTGCATAATGGCAGTGCCTCCCACTCGCACACTGACCTCTGGGGACCTGTGGGGCTCCCGTCCCCAACGTCTGGGAGAGCGGGGAGGTGCAGCTTGCTCTCTCCTGCCCTGGCACCTGCCTGACTTCCAGGGCTGTGACCTGGCCCTCTGCTGTCATGATTTTGGGAAACGTTCAAAGCCGCTGGGTGCTGCCGCCTTGCTTGGCTGAGACTGGCCACCAGGTGGCGCCCTTGGGCCGTCTGCAGGGCCAGAGGCCTCGAAGGCAAAACCGATTGGAGAAGCACTTTGGCAAGAAGTGTCAGGGGCTGTCTTTAAAAATGGCTAGGGGGCTGCAGCAGTGACCCCCCTAGGCCGCCTCACTTAGCCCCTGCGCTGAGGCTCCAACAGGGGCTGGGACGGTGAAGCAGCCTGGCCTGGAAGGCAAGCCCGGACTCTTGGACTCCCAGGTCAAGGTCCTTTCCATGGTGTCCGGACTCCTAGAAAAAAGGGGTGACCCAGGATTCCCAGAGCGATGGCATTCCCCAGCTTCCAACTTCCGGCTGTGGGCCAGGATGCCCCCAGTGGGGAGGCGCCCACCCTACCTCCCAGGCTGACGCTGAGGTGAGGGTCCAGGACCCCAGAGGAGAGCGTGTGCCGTGGACTCTGGCCCCGCCCAGGAGCCCCAAGTCTCCCTACAGCCACTGCTCCTGTGAAGCGAGTCAGTCACATGGGGACTCTGAAGGTGGCCCTCTGGAGTGGGCCGCGATGGGGGTAGAGACCGTCACAGGGCGCCCAGCACCAGGCCGGTGCGTGGTGAGGGCCGGGAACTACTGATCATCAGAAAAATAAAGGCCCGCCTCTGAACTCCCCACCTACCTGGGTCCCAGCACACCTGGACTCATTGCCTGCAAATGTCCGGGTCGTTTGATGAGGTTGTAAAGCATGGAGGACAAGGTAATGCTTTGCTATGTGGCTGCTTTGTGAGTTCTGTCTTCTGCTCCCAGCGGCCTGGACAAGCAACTCAGAAAGCAGAGCTGGTGAGCCCCCAGAAGCCCTGCTCTTACCGGGGGGCCAGACCCATCCTCACACAACTTGTGCCTCAATCTCCTCATCTGTAAAATGGGTATATTAGCCCCAACACCCATAGCTATCCATGAGAGCAGATGGGGCCGGGGGAGTGAAACCACCCTGCAATCTGCTACCGCCCTATGCAGGCGATGGACTCTCATTGCCTGGGGAGGCGGCGGGGGCCTCCTGCTCCTCTGCCCTCAGTTCTGGAAGGTCCAAGTCAGGGTCCGCCCCAGGCACATAGGGAGAAGCTGGAGCTGGAGCTGGGCCTTGCCTTCTGCTCCCTGCTTCCCAAGCCCTTTAGCCCCCACTATACTTCCCTGGCTACTTCCAGTCCCCTACCCTCCCCAACCTTGAACCCTGTGGGTTCGAGCCCCAGTCAGGCTCTGTGCTGATAGCTCAGAGCCTGAAGCCTGTCTTTGGATTCTGTGTCTCCCTCTCTCTCTGCCCCTCCCCTGCTAGCGCTGTCTCTCTCTCTCTCTCTCAAAAAAAAAATAAGTAAATAAAAACATTAAAATTTTTAAAAATTCCTTCAGACCCACAGCTGCTGGCATCCTCCCCTGCGCTGCCCCCCTGGACCAGGGGTGGGGGTGCGCATGCCCTTTCTCACTTTGTTGTTTCCATCTCAACTCACAGCGCATCCGCCCCCGGGTGACCTTTCCAGACCCTAAACACCCTGGGGGACTGTCTCTGCCCCAGGTCAAGAAGGCCAGGCAAGTGACTCCACTGTCCAGTCCCCAGGGACCACGATAGACCCCCAGCATAATGGCTGGGAGGGGGAGGGAGAGGAAGAGGGGGGTTTGCAGCCAGGTCAAAGCTCTATCTGGCATCTGGAGCAGGGCAGCCCAGGACATGTGGACTCACCCTAGCCGGGCTCCTCCTGCCCCAGGCGTGCCTACAGGGTGAGCCAGGGGAGAAGGTGAGTGTGGGCAGCGCTCCAAAGCACAGACGGAGACACCTAAGGGACCCATCCAGGAGATGAAGGAGGGACTCAGGCCGGATGTGGTGTATGTGCCCCGCTGGACCAGGTGGCTGCCACTCAGCTCAGCTGCCTGTGGCCACGCAGAAATGCTGACCGGTGGGGACTTCGTCAGGGCTGTGTCTGGCCCACAGGTCACCGGTGTGAGACCTAAGCCCAAGTCCACCAGACACCTGACTCCTTCCAAACAGGGACCTGGATGCCTCCAAAGACAGAGAATTCACTGTCTTTTTTTTTTTTTTTTAATGTTTGTTTATTTTTGAGAGAAAGAGAGCGAGCAGGGGAGATGCAGGGGGGGTGGGGGGAAGGATCCAAAGAGGCCTCCCGGGTGGCAGAGGAGAGACTGGTGCAGGGCTCGAAATCACAAACTGTGAAATCACAACCTGAGCTGAAGGCGGACGCTTAACCGACTGAGCCACCCAAGCGCCTGGAGACTTGGCTTTCTTGAAAGCGCTCCTCAGGGGGTTGGGCTTCTCCCACCGAAGCTCCCTCCCCCTTCTGGATAAATCCAATCCCACTTCGACGTGGTGGCCGGTCTCCTTCCTTTAAATCATTTTCATGTCTCTCACTCCTATCCTCTTTTTTTTTTTAAATTTATTTGAGAGAGAAAAAGAGAGCGCATGCATGTGAGTGAAGGCAGGGAAGGAGCAGAGGGAGAACCCCAAGGAGGATCCACGCTGTCAGGGCAGAACCGGAGGCGGGCCTCGAACTCACAAACTGTGAGATCATGCTCTGAGCCGAAACCAAGAGTCCAACGCTCGACCGACTGAGCCACCCGGGCGCCCCTACCCTGAGTCTTTGACTTTCCAGGTCAGATGCCCCCAATTCCTTCAGCGTTTCCCCCTCAGTGGAGCCCCTCCCATTGCCCGGCCTGTCCCCGCGGCCCCGTCCTCATCGGATTCTTAGCAAACATGGGAAAGGTGGGAAGGGGACCAGCACTCCTCGAGACAAGGCAACAAGCGGCCTCTTCAGCCCGGGGCTGGCCTGGGGACACCTGCATGGCCGCACGGCTCCGGGGCCCTGAGGATGGGGTCCCTTTCTGCCACTAACCCTGAGGCGTCGAGGAGGTTTGGGGTCTGGCTGGAAATGACGGCCTAAAAATGGCCCTGTCTCACTGCACGGACCTGAGTCACCTCTGACTCAGGCCCGTTTGCTGCAGGGGTGAGGGATTGCAGAGGTCTCTTTGGCCTCTCCTACCCCTCAGCTTCCCTCCCTCCTTCGTCCGCCCGGCCCGAAATGGAGAAAAGAGCTGCTATTCAGGGAGAGGATCTTCAGGCCCCGGCCGGCCCCTGCTCCCCACTGCCCCCGGTCCCCGGCCCCCGGCCCGCTGCCCTCCAGGGTGAGGACCCAGCGCGGGCTGGCTCCAGGGTGGTGAGAGCGCTGCCCGCTTCCTGCCCGGCGAGCTGCGGGCTGGGCCAGGCTCCGGGGCCAAGAGGCTTACTCACTCGTGGAACAATTTCTCCTCTATATGGAAAGAACATATGCTTTTCCTGCTGGGGGAAGAGAGGGTTTTGAGTAGCGTCGCCGAGACGTGTAGGACAAGGCGAGCGTTGGCCTGGCCCCAGCACCCCGATTTCAGGGGACGCGCCGCGTGTTTGGGGACAGGACTCGCTGGCATCCGATCCCGGGGTGCGAGGGGAGGAGGCCCTGGGAATGCGGCTCCCTCCGCTTTAGGACACTGAGCTGGCAGATGTCTTTCCTGTTCTGTCCTCCAGGGTCGGGGCTCTCCCCTCCCAGCGGACCCCCCGCCCAAGACCCCCAGTCTGAAGGCAGAGCTTGAGCCCCAGGGGAGCTGTTCCCATCTCACTGCCCCCAGGCCTGGCAGGAGTCTGAAGAAAGGAGGGGCAGAGATGAAATCAAACGTCTCTCTCTGTGAGCTAGCTTCTTCCCTCTAAGGGGCAGGAAAAGGCCAGAAGCCGGAGATCAAGGCTGGTGCTCTTCTGTAAAGAGGAAACCCCAGGAGCCTGGACCTCGGTGCAGCCAAGGAAGGGCAGGACCAGGCCGGCGCGGGCTGGAGGCCAGTCACCCCTCCTCTGCCCGGCTGGGCTGCTTCCGGGCTGGGCCGGCTGGGCAGTAGCCCCTCCGAGCTCCTGTCCCCACCTGCAGACTGGGGATATGAAGAACGGCCGGGTGCAAGGCTCAGAGACAAGGATGTGAAGTGACGGGAGCAGACAGGCACTCAGTGAGAGAGAGCCTTGAACCAGGATGTTCCCCGGCTCTGAGCAGGGGCCTGGCTGCTGGCCCCGGTGGGGGATGGGCGCCGGCCTGGAAATGCCTGCTATGGACCCAGGAACCTTCCGTCCAGCCCTGTGGGGCCTGCCCCTTATCCAATGCATTCATGTCAGCACATCGCCCTCCTGGTGTGCTGCCGGCATGTGGGCAGTCTGGGCCCCTAGAACAGAGTATCATCGACTTTGATTTTCATGGTTCTTGAGGCCAGGAAGTCCAAGCTCAAGGTGCCGGCAGGCCTGACATCTGGTGAAGGCTCTCCGCCTGGTTTGGAGACAGCCATCTTCTTGTGGTGGGGACAGAGGTCTCTTCTAAGGACACAAATCCCATAACGGAGGCCCCACCCTTGTGACCTGACTCCCTCTTGCAGGCCCCACGTCCGGGGGGTCCGGGGCTGCAGAGAGGCGAGTAGACACAGGGGACAGGGAGTAATGAGCCCAGCACTGCTAGGGACTCCGTTCTGAGGCGGGCCCCCCTCCCAGCTCACCTGAAGCCATGTGTGTGGGGGAGGGGAATGAGTGTCTTGCCCCTGGAAAGATACAGCCAGCCAAGGTAGCTGATGGCTCCCAGGAAGGTCAAAGATGAGCTTGCAGGGAAGAATACTGAGGTACCTGAGGAGCTTCCCTCTTATCTCCAAGGCTGCAAAACTGAACTAATGGGAAAAGGCCAAACAGGAACGTTAAGTCACCATAATAAAGATCTACCAGATGCAGACAAAGAATAACAACACGCATCTCAGATAAAAGACTTGTATCTAGAATATATAAAGAGCATTTGCAACTCAACAAGAAGAATTTTATTTTATTTTAAAAGATTTTTAGCTGTCAGCAATCTCCCCACCCAACATGGGGCTCAAACTCACAATGTCGAGGTCAAGAGTCACATGCTCCACCAACAGAGCCAACCAGGTGCCCCAACATTGGGTAAGTCTAAAGTGTCCAATGTGATGATTTGGTACAGGTATAGACTGCAAAATGATCACCCCAATATCACTTCACGCATTACCTTTTTTGTGTGTGGTGAGAATATTTAAGATTTATTCTCCTAGCAACTTTCAAGTACACAGTACAATATCATTACCAACAGTCACCATGCTGTACGTTGGATCTGCAGGACTTACTCGATTTATCACCGGGAGTTTGCACCCTTTAGCCAACATCTCCTCTCCCCCTCTCCCCCCAGGCCCTGGTAGCCACCATTTTAGTCTCTGTTTCTGTGAGTTTGGCTTTTGTAGATCCCACATACAAGGAAGGTCATACAGTATTTGTCTTTCTTCTTTGTGACTGGTTCCCAGAAATGCTCTAATCTGAAGTATGTGGTTTAACAAATTTAAAAAAAAATTTTAATGTTTTTTATTTATTTTTGAGAGACAGCGAGAGCAGGGGAGGGTCAGAGAGAGAGGGAGACACAGAATCTGAAGCAGGCTCCAGGCTCTGAGCTAGCTGTCAGCACAGAGCCTGACGTGGGGCTCCAACCCACGAACCGTGAGATCATAACCTGAGCCGAAGCCGGACCCTTAACTGACTGAGCCACTCAGGCGCCCCTAACAAATTTTGACAAATGCCCATATAACCATATATATATATCCAGATAACCTGCACTTCTGTACATGTAAACATTTTCATTGTCCCAGAAAATTCCCTCATTCTCCCTCTCCAGCATCCACTATTATTTTTAAATTTTATTTTATTTTTTAATGTTTATTTACTTTTGAGAGAGAGAGAGAGAGAGAGGCAGAGCAGGAATTGAGAGGGAAAGAGAGAGAGGGAGACACAGAATCTGAAGCAGGCTCCCGGCTCTGAGCTGTCGGCACAGAGCCCGATGCAGGGCTGGAACTCACGAACTATGAGATCATGATCAGAGCTGAAGCCTGATGCTCAACCGACTGAGCCACCCAGGTGCCCTGGAGTTGACTTTCTAAATTCTGTTTGTCTTCATTTGTTCAAAATCAAACAGTAAGCCACATGTGCTTACTGGCTACTGGCTATAGTGGACGATGCAGATTTACAAAAAAATAGTAAGAATTAGGAGGAGAAGTCAACCAAGCAATGGTAACAGTTGGAAATATTAATGGACTCCTGTCAGAACTGGGTTGATGGAGCAACAGGGAGCGACCGGTGGTCATGAAAACCTTTACCATTTTTGTCTTTACTTCCGTTTTGACTCCCCCAAAGTTGGACTATTTACACTGATAACAAATAGCCATATTCCACTAAGTACATAACTGATTTCATCCACTGTCACAATGATTCATGTTTTATCATGTTTGGGCATTAAAAAACATTTTCCCCTTTGGAACTCAGGGTCAAAATTTGAAGGCAAGACGTAGTCAAGGGCTCTGCACGCCCGTCATCTACATTCCCTTGACTCTGAGTTCCTCTCCAGCCACTGCCACACCCGCCTTCCCCTCCCAGCCAGTATTTACCCCAGGAGAAGCAAGTATTTACTGTCCCCTCCTGGTCCCTCTCCAATGCACTGGCTCGGGTGTCCCAAGGACTTGGCGGGAAGAGCTCTCCCCAACTCTCTCAATAAGCTTGCAATGGTCCAATCCGATGGACATTTTCCAGTGTTTATCCTCAGCCCCTCCTCTGCAGCATTTAACAGTGTGGCCACCCCCCACCCCGGAACTCTGTTTTTTAGAGTGTGAGCCTCTCCTGATTCTTTCCAGCCTGCTACCTACTTCCCCGCAGGTTCTTGGTTCTGCCCACCCCTTCAGCAGCAGTGTTCCCTTCAAGTTCTTCCCCCTCGGCCATTGCCTAGTCTCCCTGGGTGATTTTACTTCTGTGCATAACTTCAATTGTCCCTTTTAGGTGATGAGTCACTAGTCTCTTTCTTAAACTGGACTCTCCACAGGCACACCGATCAGCAGGTCCCCAAATTCTGCCTAGTGTCATCATTCTTTGTACCTTCCTCGTGTATTTGTATCTTGCTCTCACGACTCCATCCATCCATCCATCCGTCTGTCCGTCCACCCATCCATCCATTTAAGCCAGAAACCAAAGCTTTCTTCGGCCCCTCCTTCTCTTTTCCACTTCTATACCCAAACACTCTCCAAACCCCAAGCCTTCCATTTCCCAAATATCTCCCCCCTTCCCTGACTTCTTCATTGCCTTAGCTCATGACCACATCATCACTTTCCTGGGTCACTTAAATTTCTTCCACTGGACCTGTCTCTACAGTCGTGCTCAGCTTCACTCCTGATTCCACACTGTTTTCCTAAAAGTCACACAGGCGTCATTCTCCTGTTCAGAATATCATTCACGGTCAAGTCCGGTGGGTATTCATTGTACGCTATTCACTTCTCTTTCTCTTGGAAATGACCCTTCGGTGTTTGAGATCTACTCATCTCAGGAGTGTGCAGACTTGATGGATCACAGATCAAGAGTTTCTGGCCTGCCCAAGCTAGCCTGACTGGTCTCTGCATCCAAGAGCTTTGACTCTTGTGTGGACAGAGTCAAGGCTGCAGGGACCCTGCTCACTGATTGGGGCAGCTGCAGCCTGGCAATCAGAAGCTCTCGCTTACCTAGACTCTTGGCACCTCCTCATTCCTGTTCTTTTCCAGACTTAATTCATGAGCCATTTTCTTTTCTTTCGGGTCCAAGTTATCGGATCTTCTTCAAAGAAGTCCCTCTTCTGATAAAATTAGCCAAAACCTATTTCTGTTGCTTGTAGCTGGGAATACTGCTCCAAAATCCAGACTCATTAATAAGGCAGTGAGTGGCGTCCACCTTCCCCCGCATCACCTTCCCCCACGGTCCCCCTCACCATCCACTCCAGCCTGCATAATAACACGGCATACCCATGCTCGCCACACCTAGAAAACTCTTCCCTTCTTCCCCCTTTGAGTCTCCACTCTGTGAAGCCTCTCCCACTGCCCCCAGGGACTCCACCTTCTATGTCCCCTGGTATGTTTTACTGAAACTGCCCCCTTACAGGTCTACCCCCTGACCTGGGACTCAGCACAGCCCAGCACATACTAGCAGTGTGCTCGGTCAACTCCCTACTCTAAGCCGGGCTCCGCAGCCAGCAAAATGAGGATAATGATCTCAGGCTTCCTCATTACAGCCTGCAGAAGACATCTCTCTGGCAACTTAAGCAGAGAACATCTCTATTAGAAGGATGCTGGGTAGCCTGGAGATTTGCCAGTGAGGGACCAGGCTCAGCTCAACTCCGACCAGGAAGGAGGGGCAGCCAGGCACGGAGCAGTTACCATGGCCATTGGCAATGCACATTGGAGGCCACTGGGGGTCCCAGCAGAGTGAATTCTGACTCAATCTTGTATCTGTGTGTCACCTGCTCCTTAGGTCCAGTCCTCCGTGTGTGGGGGGTGGGGGGCATCAAATATTCACCTAGCCTTTTAAGCTTCTTTTTAAAAAAATTTTATCATTTATTTTTAAAATTAAGTTAATTTTTTATTTTGAGAGAGACAGCATGAGCAGGAGAGGGCAGAGAAAGAGGGAGAGAGAGAGAATCCCAAGCAGACTCTGAGCTATAAGCGTGGAGCCCAGTGCAGGGCTGGAACTCATGAACCATGAGATCATAACTTGAGCTGAAATCAAGAGTCAGAAGCTTAACCAACTGCACCACCCGGACACCCCCTGGCCTTTTAAGCTGCTTATGGAGAGTGAAACCCAGTCTCTCACCAGGACCCACACAATGGGGACAACCTCAAATACGGGGCAGTTCAGGTGCTCAGTGGTCCCCTCAGCAAAGATGTCCATCACGGAGTGCCGTGGGGTCGTTAGGAGGATTGAAGGACACGATGCGGTGGCCCAGTGATCCTCAAAGGCATCGTCCCCCAAAGGCAGAAGGGATGGAAGGTCTCCCGGCCAGGAGGTCCAGCCTGGAGCCTCGAGCTGTATGATTGTGTTACATTCATTCACCAAACACCTGCTGTGGGCCAGGCCTCCTTCTCAGCCCTGGAAGCTCATCCGTGAGCAGAAGAGACGAAGCCCATACTTGGTGGATCTATACTCTAGGTTTATCTTTGAAGCCTCACGTTTTACTTGAAAGTGAGCACAGGCTCTTGCACTCTGGGTTACAATGGGACCACAACAATATACCCATAGCCTCCAGTGCTGGCTTCAGTACAAAAGTAACGGCTTCTTACTCATGGGCTGGTGGCCACCCTATTTGCCGGAAGATACAGAAATCTTAGCCTTTATGTGCCCGAATTTGAGCAAGTTCTGGCTGACACCAAGAACGGAGCTTAAACCGAGTCTGAGGGAGGAAGGATGGAGTGAGGCAGAGGGATCTGGGGCCTCCCCAGCCTCTGCCAGGGTCCAGGAACAATCTGGAAGCCCCTTTTCCCCCAGCTTCGTCTGCCTAAGGCACCAGAAAGAACCACACACACTCTTGCTTTTAAGGGGTTCATGTCACCAGCAGTACCAGGCTGGCAGTGACAGAGTTCTTGTGGAGCAGTGGTTCGGGGCTGATGGGCAGCTAGATCAGCATGGACTTGGGCCACTGTGGTCACCAGGCAGCCCCGGGGATGGGGCACCGCTGGCCGCGGCGGGCAGCCCAGAGCCCGTGGGGCAGGCAGGCTACAGCCAAGACAAGGGAAGTGACCTCCCTTGGCAATAGTGCCAGAGGGTGGCGGTGGCCCTAAGGTTTGTCAGGGCCAGATGTAGGGTGGGAAGGAGGCCCAGAGGGACCCGCCCACCCCACGAGCAGCCGGGTTGCCCAGCTGGGTGGTTTTGGAGCACTTTGTTGCCTAAGGAAACTCGCTGTCCTTCCCGGGCAGACCGCTGGAGGATTTATGAAAACCAGATGCTGGTTGGAGTAGGGGGAGGGGATGGGGCTGAGCGTCCCTCCCCCAACTCCCACCCCGCCCAGTGGTCAGGAGCAGACCCAGGAAAGACCGATTGGGGTGAACCTCGCCAGCCCAGCTTGGCTCCGGAAGAGACCCTCAGATTAGAGCTCACATGTTTCATCAGCTAAAAACGGGGCCACGAGGACTTGCCACAGGGAGGCAGATGGGGACAAAGCAGGGATGAGAAGTTAACGCATACAGCACTCACTGCATGCCAGGCACTGCTCTGAATTCACGGCTCCTCCCCGTGTCCATTTTCACAGGCACAGAGAGGTTCAGTAACGGGGCCAAGATCACAGAGCTAGTAAACAGGCAGAGTTGGGATTTGAAGCCAGGCAGCCAGGTTTGAGGATCTTAATCCCTGCCTGGCATTGGCCTTGCACTTTACACTCAAGAGGGAGTGGGCAGCCAATATTTCTTCAGCACCCACTGTCTGACTAGGTGATGAATTCCCCCCTTCATTTCATCGTCAGGGATACTATCATTGTCAGGCCCATTTTACAGATGATGAACCTGAGGCTCAGAAAATAGATCATGGAACTTGCACAGGTCCTGTCGTGACTCCGTAACAAATTATGGATTTGAATCCAAGTCTGTCTCATCGCAAAGCTCAGCACATAATAGCACCTCAATAAATGCAGAGGCCCTCCCCTCTTCTCTGAGTCCAGGAGTCTGTCCTGGACTGGCTGCAGCATCTCACCCAGGGGTCCCGCACAGCGCCCCCTTCTCAGCCAGACCGCTTCCTGTTGGTAAGCCAGCCAGAAAAAGCCAGAATGAACGCAGACCTTAGACAGGGGCTGACTGCAGCCTCTGCCGCCCCCACCTCCTCCTTTGAGGGACCTTCGGACAGGAGCCAGCCTCACAGACAAGGGCCCCATGGATCAGCAGCCGGTGGCTGGCCCCCGGGGCGGGCAGCCAGGTGCCCGCAGCCGCAGGAGAGAAGGGCCCCTCTTCTCTCCACTCAAAGGTGGATTGAAGAAGGCTGGTTCCGTGATTTTTCCAAGAAGCTTGTCCAGAGCCAGAGAATGGGAACATCTGTGCCCCGAGCTCTGTCCTGGATGCCGCTCAGGCCGCAGTCTGGGGCTGGCGTCAGCTGGAGACGGCGCTTCAGTGGAGGGGGCGCTGGCCTGCTGGCTGGCGGGCGGGGCCGGTCTGGCTGATGAGGGCAGCCGCTGGCCTCCACCCCAGGAGACGGGGAGCCCAGGCCAGGCAGGGGAGCAAGGACAGGGCTGGAGGCCTGGGCACCGGGGGCCTTCTCCATGGAATGTTTGTGCAAAAGGGCTGCGGAGGCCGGGGCGTCCCAGCAGGTGGACCATGGCTCCTGGTCCGCAGACCTCTGGACCTAAGGCACCTCCCTTCCCCCTCTGCCTTTCGAGACAAGGATTTATGGGCGTCTCTTAGCTCTCCCATCAGCCTGCTCATCAAGGCTGCAAGGGAATATAGAGATCACCTGGCCGACTGAGTCTTTCTCTAACTCTTTCCCCACTTGGTATAGTTTTTAGATTTAAATTTTCTTTTCTCGAACACGTCATATATTGGCACGGTTCAAAGCCAAGGTACTATACAAAGCCATACAGATCTTCCCCAACTTCCAATGGTTTCCGTCCTGGTAAACCCATCGTAAATGAAAAGTATCACCTGGTGAAAATGAACTTAACACACGTCACCTACTAAACATCATAGCTGAGCCCCGCCTCCCCTATACGGGCGCAGAGCACTTACCAGAGCCTGCAGCTGGGCCGAGTCACCTGCCGCAAAGCCTCTCACCCTGAAGTGTTGACGCTCACGCACTTAATTGAACGGTGTGCTGAGTGAACACCGGAATGCCTGGATGAGCGCAGGATGGCTGTGCACGTGTCCGTGGGTCGCCCCCGTGGATCCGTGGCTGGATGGGAGCTGCGACTCACTGCCTCTGCCCAGAGTCAGGGAGAGGGTTGTACCTGAACTTGAAGAATGTCACTGCTACCTGCGGCTGCATCCACTTCCCCGCCCCCCTTCTTCCTCACTTCCGGGGAACG
>NC_043708.1:133822423-133847632 GCF_006229205.1 Suricata suricatta
CCTGAGCAGGAGTCTGGGGCCCCACGACCGGAGTGGGAGGCAGACGTCACCAAGGACCCAGCCGTGGATGCCAGGCCTGCGTCTCTCTTATTCTGGGTTTCCGTTTTCCCTCCCACCACCTGGGCTCAGCTTCACACTCCCAGCAGAGGGCTTTCTGAGCACACTAATGATGAGTCTCCCAAGCAGGATGAGGAAATTCAGGCTGCTGAGCCGGGCCCTTAAGAAGCGGAGGGTCAGGGTGGCTTAGTTGGTTAAGTGTCCAACTTCGGCTCAGGTCATGATCTCACAGTCCGTGGGATGGAGCCCCACGTCAAGCTCTGTGCTGACAGCTCCGAGCCTGGAGCCTGCTTGGGATTCTGTGTCTCCCCTTCTCTCTGCCCTCTCCCACTTGTGCTGTCTCTCAAAAATAAATAACCATTAAAAAATAAAAAAGCAGAGAATCAGCAATGTGCAGGAGCAAGGAAGTCTGGGAGGCCTCTGGCTTCTGAGGCACATGTAAGCAGTTTGTGTTTTTGAAAAGAATCACTGGAGAGTGTTATTACTGGTAAGTGATGGAGGAAACACATTTTATGAAAGAGAAATATGTTTACGGCCAAGCAAAGGTTGAGGGGAGGGAGGGTCTGTCGAATCAGGAAGGACTTAACCAGTAAACAGGATGCCAGCAGGGCAGGAGGACAAGCAGAGAGAGTGGGCAAGAGTGGGGAGAGGCCCGTTCGCCTCTGAAAGGCCGGGCCTCGGGGGAGGGGCAGGGTTGGGGGGCCTCGGGGTCTCTGGCACCACCTCCCCCCATCCTGGAGACAAGGAAGTGGACTCACCCAGCAGTAAGGTGACCTCCTGTGGGTCATGTGGCAGGTTGGTGGGCAGAGTCCCAGCCCCAAAGACGGTCTGACGCACGTATAGTAAGCAGGGGGCAGCCGTGGAAACAGCGCAGGCCTGGGAGCAGGACACCTGGGTCCTGAGACCCCCGCCCCATGCTGAATGACTCTAGACAAGCCACACCCCCTCCCTGGGGTCCATTGTGCCTCCTCCACCCTCTTCACTTCTCTTGCTAAACCTCAGGATGGCCTGAGATGGAATTCCTCATCATCCTGGAAAGCAGGACCCAGGGGTGTATTCAATTTCATTTTGTTTAAGTTTGTTTTTTTTTTTTAAGTAGACACCACACCCAGCATGGAGCCCCACGCGGGACTTGATCTGACAACCCTGAAATGAAGATTTGAGTTCAAGACGCCTCACTGACTCAGCCACCCAAGTCAGTCTGATTTAGGAAGATACAACAATGTGAGATTCCTTGCATCCAGACTTGTGGTGCGAAATGTGTAGTAAAAAGCCAGAAAAATCTTGCTTAAGGTTGGCCCACCAGGGGGACCCTTTCTGTAAGCCCTCCATCCACCCAGCCTGCCCCTCTCCATGCCTCATGCCCGCACACAGATGAGTGGCAGCCGGATGGGTACGTGCCGGGCCCCTCTGGCCCCGGGTGACCCCGGATGCCGTGTGCTGGGGCTTTGTGGCTGGGAATTAGGGAGGAAGAGGCTTGTGGTTCTTTCCTGGCTACCAGGAAAAGCGCCTTTGGTCTCACTGTATATGCACATGTGCATGCATGTGCACACACACACACACATTGTACATGCATGCAGGCACACACTTCTAAAGAGAGAGAGAGGCATGAAGGTCCCTTTCGGAGCCAGGGTCCGAGGTGTTGCGTGTAGGGTGTGGCTGGCGGGGCAGGTGGGGCAGAGGGAGGGGCTCACTGAGATGCTGGTGTGGGTGACGACAGAAATGCCCAGACACCTGCTGGGCAGTTTCTGAGCTCGAGGCAAATGTGGGTCAGTCAGGAGTCCTTCAGGAATCAATGGCTCTGACACTCGGGTAACGGCACAGTGGGTCCAGGAGCATTGTCCTCACTCCCCGCCCTCGGCCTTGTCAGGAGACGTTTCTAGTCCTAATCCTCACAGCTGGGTTTGGTCTGGCCTCAAAGCTAGGACATGTTTTCTCTCTTTATGCCGTGTGCCACTACCCACGGAGGCACAGAGTGGACCGGTCCCATCTACAGCCCCAAACCTCCAAGCCTCTGAAAACCGAAAAAAATTCTTGCAACGTTCGTTTGGTACCAGGAGTGGACCTGAACAGACATGGGGCAATTTACCGTCTTCACTGCTTTCACTTCTGTTCAAAAGTTTAGCTGCATAAACACTAATGTGTTTAATTACAACGCACTCTCAGACCCCATCGGGGTGCTGATGTAATACGGAAGACGTGCACCACGTTACCCGTGCAAAGCCAGGAAACTCTGATTTCTGAAACCTATCTGACGCCAAGGGTTTCAGAAAAGGAGTGCGGGTAACACACTGCGAATCCCATTTTACAGATGAGAAAACTAAGGCTCAGGGAATTGAAGCGCCTTCCCCGAGAGTGCACGGCCAGGAAGTGGGAACACCAGATACAAACGCCAAAGCCGTGGCTCTAAATCTTTAGCCCAGCAGGCCAAGCAGGGCCTGGAGGGTGGGAACCCGGGACGTGCCGCAGAGCCCACTGCCGTCAGCCCGTGGCTGCCTTCCAGAGAAATCTGGTGAGACCTGGGCCTCGCCCTCTCCTTCTTGCAGCCAAAGCCAGAGAAAGCTGCCGTGTGAGGTGGTACAGCCTCAGCTGGCGGAGGGCAGCTTCCCAGCTGAGCAGTAAGTAAGAGCATCACGTGGGGACAAGATGCTACGTGATAGACTGTTTTGAATCCCTCACCCCCCAATTTTGCCTTTAACACATGACCTTTGGCCATCAGGGAAGGGAGACACAGACCCAGCATGAGTTACCCCGAGGTGGAGGTCATGGAGGAACCACGAACAGAAGAGTAGAAGGCTTGGCTGTACGTTTCACAGCCGTTGTCCAGGTGCTGGTCTGGAAAGGTCCAGGAGTGGTACTTACCACCTCTTACACGGGCTGAGGGTGTTTCTGGCCCAGGAGACTGATTAGTACCTTTCAATCCTGGGAGAAGGAGGGCGTTGGAAATGAACAATGCAGTGGGACCCGGATGCTGATGTGGGAGGCCTTTCACGGCGTCCTGGGGAGGGGGGGCATGGAGGGACCCTACTCCCCCCCCTTTAAGGGCAGGACCTGTAAGAGGAGGGCACCTGTAGCTGGCCTCTGGGCGGTGATGTCCCTGCGGGTGTGGCCGGGACGGGGCTGGGAGGGGGCAGCGGGGTAGGTGCTGATGGCTGAGTGGGATGCTGGGGTCTGAGTGGCCCTGAGGCAGCCCAGCAGATGTCCTCTGATCCAGGAGGGACAGTGCCTCTTTCTGATGCAGGAATATGGCCAACTTTGCCGATGCTGGGAGGGGGCCTGGGATGTAACCGAGGGAGGCAGAACCAGGCCTAATGGGGTTTCCAAGTCCTGACGCAACAGGATGGCAAGAGCGGCAGGGACCATTCCTCTGAGACTGCGGCATCACCCAGGCCATTTGCCCGGGAGAGTCCAGCAGCCCGGGGTGCAGTTGTGCCTCGCACAGGGGGTGGGGGACAGCAGGACCTCCCCCAGCCCTGCTCCCTCCACAGGAAGAGCTGCCCTGGTCCAAGGGGACTATTTGCTAAGAGGCGCCTGCAGGGCTTCAGGACCCGCCCCACGCCAGCAGCCAGCCTCCAGCCATTCGAGGCTTTGTCCTTTTTGCTAATAATAAACCGTGGGGAAAAGCTGCGGCTGGAAAGAGAAACACAGAGCAGACCCTGAGAATCTGCCTGGGATTCACGGAGTGCCTTCACAGCCCCCATTACCAGGGGAGCCCCGGGGCCGCCCGGCCTTCTGGTGGGCCGTGCGAGGCGGTGCAGTGCAGGATAGGGGGCTGTCTGTCCCCCCAGTTTTGTCCCCTCCCCTGACAACCTCCTTGAACTCACCCTGAGACCCCCAGCTGAGGTTTAAAGACAACTCTGGAGCCATTTAATGCCCCAGAGGGAGGGCTTGGGGAAGGAGAGGCATAGATGTCCAGCAGTGTGACCCTGGGCAAGGCATGCGCCCCCTCTGGGCTTGAATTCTCCCAGCCTGAGTTTCTAGAGGAGCTCCTGTCCACGCTCATCTATGAGCAGGTAAACGGTGCCCCCATCAAAGCCCAGCCTACATTTGGCTAAGCCCTCCCTGCCCAGGAGCTGTGCCTATTGGACCTGGAGGAAGTGAGCTGGGCCATAGGGTGGGGGCCAGGGAAGGAAGGAGGGCAGAGAGGGAGAAGGTGAGGAGGGACACTCAGAGTTACCAGGAGGTCGAGGGGCCTGGAGGAGACACTAGCTGGACGATCAGGAGCAAGTTACTCAACAGAGCCTCAGTTTCCCCATCTATCCAATGGGTTTAACACTGTGTCAATTACATCAATTAAAGGACTTATCGGAGGGCCTGGCCCATGGCAGGCTCGGTACATGTCCCTCCCTCTCCCCTCTTGCTTCTCAGAGATGAATCAGAAGGCCCTGCTCTGGCCATCAGCACGTGCAGGCTTCCATCAGCTCCAGGGGTGTGCTGGAAGCCGTCCCTGATGTGTTTGCTTTCCCTTCACGGCGTTTTCCAGAAAAGATGATGGAGAATTGGTATCGTTTCCTCCTTAAGTGTTTGGCAACTGCACGGCGTTTCGATTTCATGTGCACATCCAGGTTTCCAGCTTGATTAGAAGCATCTGGAGATCTGGGAACACTGTGCCCGCGTTCCCCCGGGCCGGCGGCAGCTGGAGCCGAGCAGCCACCACGCACCTTTACTTGACGTTGCTTGTAATTCTTCATCTAAGTTTATTTTTGTATATTTTTCTTTTTCACATACATAATTTGACATAAAACAGGAATATGATCCTATCACATAGGCTCGGTTTCCCTGCCTGCTGGCTCCTCTTCCCAACTGCCCGCCCCTCCATCCAGGAGATACCCATGCCCCCGCCCTCCGGGAGCCCCGCCCCCATCCAGGTGATACCCATGCCCGCCCCCCACACCGCCTTCAGCCTATTTTACATGCTCTGAATCATATTCTGACGTGTGCATAGAGACCCACGTTTGCAGGGGCTGTCTAGATTTCTTCCTCGATCTCACAAATAGGAGATTACATTATGGAAGTGTTTCTGCGTCTTAACTTTTCCACAGTCCCCCAGAGATGCAACTTGTCTGCCCGACTTGGCCGGGGTCTGTCAGACCCCTTTACTGCTTTCATTCCACCAGGGGCTGCTGTAGGCGTCTGTACACATCTGCACCGACTGCCCCTTCCCCAGATCAGTGTTCCCACCTGTGGTCTCACACACTGGGGACCGAAGCTTGTGACAAGGGGTCCTTGGATCCAGGTGGCCACCGGACGCAAGAGCAGGGGTCTGCAAATTTTTATACAGAGTTTCAAAAATATGATAAAGACCATACTTTTCATTTCTGGGTATTCATTTTGGCTTCTTAGAACAATAAATCCCCATAAACTTAGCTTAAAAGGACCACAATATACTCTCTTGCAGAATCAAGGAATCGGTGGGGCTGGGCTCTCTCTGCAGGCTATGACGTGGGGGTCCCTCCTTGCCCTTGGCTTGTGGCTGTCTGACACTGACCTCCACCTCCATCTGTGCATCCAGATTTCTCCTTTCTGCAGCTGTTGGACTGAGGGCCCACCCTCAATTCGGAAGGTTTCCATGTCGAGATCCTCAACCTATTGCATCTGCAAAGGCCACCTTTCCAAAATAAGGTCTCTTTCTGAGACCCAGTAGAGGCATCAATGGGGGGGGGGACACTTCTATTTTTTATTATTTTTCAGTGTTTATTTTTGAGAGAGAGACACACTGTGAGCAAGGGAGGGGTAGAGAGAGGGAGGGGGACACAGAATCTGAAACAGGCTCCAGGCTCTGAGCTAGCTGTCAGCACAGAGCCCAACGCAGGGCTCGAACCCACGAACCGCGTAATCATGGCCTGAGCTGAAGTTGGACTTAATGGACTGAGCCACCCAGGCAGCCATTGCGGGGACACTTTTCAACTCACAGTGGTTCTCTTTCAGATTTTCATGTCGTTGTCTTCTCCTCCTCCTTCTCCTTCTCTGGTATCTTTTTCCAATGTGTTTCGTCTGCTAAGTGTATTTGTTTGCTGTCTCTTTCAGGTTGGTGTCCGTCCATTGGCGTTCTTGTGGCCCCAGTCTCTTGACCTTCACTCATGGTGAACTTTTCCTTGTGTATTTTATCACCTTTTAACATTCTGTCAGCTCTGTGTGGGCGGGACTCCTGTGAGGGTCCCTTGCTGCCTGGGTTTCAGGAGCGTTCATCCTGAATAACAGCCACACCCCATCCCTGCTGCTGAGCCCTCGGGGCCAATCGACTTTAGGCACTAATTTCGGTGATTCCTTAGGTTGGGAGCAGCTGTACCTCAGAGAGCACATATCTTCGGGCCTAAATCCACCAGCAGAGCACACCCGACGTTTTAATTTTTCCTGTGGAGACTTTTTTTTTTTTAATCCCAAACTCCTGTGGAGGTGGATGTGCAGCCTGTGGTTTCCTCTTGTGGGCATGGCCTGTCCTTGGCCACCCTGGGTCCAGCTGCAGACCATGTGGTCCTGGCTTAGAGAAGTGTCTTGGCTCCAACCCCTTCCCTTGTGCCATCCCAAAGCCTCAATTCCGGACCCTGGTGGACAGAAAGATTGGCCTCCCGAGCGCCATGTTCTAGCCTCCCTTCTGCTTCTCCACACCCCCTCCAGCCACACCCCAGCCGCAGAGACAACTCTGCCACTTAAGATCCATGAGATCATCCTGCAAAAGATTTAATCCTAAAAATCCTTCCCCTCTTCTTTGCTTTGTTAATGCTAACTTTCCCTTTAAGGCTTCTCTCCAAATCACCTCCTCCAGGAAGCCTTCCTAGATTCTCCCAGCTCCATCTGCCATCGCTCCCAGACTGATACTTTTGAGCCTTTGCCTTACTGTGAAGCAGTGTGGCGTGGGCAGGGCACTGCCAGTTCCTGAGGCTCCTGAACCTGACAGGTGGGTGTTAAGGTGAGACGGAGGGTGGGGACGAGGGAGGTGACACAGAAGCAGCAGACAGGTGTGACACACAGCATCGGGCGTGGACGACTGAGCCCCAGGAGAGGAGTTGGATTTTAGCGGTAAGGGATGATGACTCGGTGATGTTTTCTAGCGTTGGGGGCGGGGGCAGGGGCAGGGGGCAGCACTCAATCAGATGCTCACTCTAGAACTCTCGCTCCGGCTGCTCACAATAGGACAGAATGGACACGGCCCAAGAAGTCAGGTGGCCAGTTTGGAGGCGCTCAGATTCCACGGTCCAGGTGAGTGACGACAGCTCTTGAACAAAGGCCGTTCAGGGGCAGAGCGTGGGGACAGACTGATGAAATATTTAGGGAGCGAACATTCAGTAAATGTCGAAGATGTGGAGGGACCGCCTCTCCTGCTCCCTTATAACCACCTCAGATCCCCTCCTGGGTGCTCCCGCCCTGCACCCCCCAGCACTGACACGGGGGTGCTTTGGGTAGAAGGAAGGGGTTCAGAGAGGCACACGGGGCTCCCGCCTTCTTCATTCTCCCTGAGGAACCTTCCTAACAAGTGTATTCACCCCACTCCTACCTGCTCCGGGACACTGGGCTCGTGTGTCTCCAGATGCTTTGAATTTTTTTCCAAGAAAATTAAAATTCTCGGCCAGGCAAGCCCGTCCCAGTGAATGACCACACAGTGAAATGTGACAAGGGCCCCTTTCACAGGCCCTGACTGCAGCGAGCTGGCCAGGCAACCAGATGGATCAGCTCATGTTAGAAGGTCAGGGACGCGAAGCCCCCGGGAGTCTGAACAGGGAGCTGAGCCTCCATGATGTCTGTGGAAGGTGGGGGCTGTGTTGCCTTGGACGACAAGGCCCCTGAGATTATCGATGGATTGTCTGATTATTTACTAATCCAATCAGGCCTTGCTTGGTAGTCTGGGTCCACACAAATGCTTATGTTTACATTATTAAAACTGTAATATTCGATTTTGTCTTTTTAAATGTTTATGAACACTTTTCCACGTCACTACGGTAGGGTTCATAATTACCTTTTTATTTTGCTTTTAATTCTTTCTTAAACGTTTTAATTTTTGAGAGACAGAGCATGAGAGGGGGAGGGGCAGAGAGAAACAGAATCTGCAGCCGACCCTTAGGTTCCGAGCTGTCAGCACAGAGCCTGATGCAGGGCTTGAACCCACGAACCGCCAGATCATGACCTGAGCCAACCGAGCCACCCAGGCGCCCCTTTAGTTTGTTTTTAAAACCATGTTATCAAGGTGTCATTGGCGTGTAATAAGCTGTAAATATTTGGTGTATACGACTCACACGGGGGGTGAATATATACCATGAAGTCATCACCACCGTCAGGGCCACATACATATACACCACCTCCAAAAGTTTCTTCCCACCCCCTTTACTGTAACCATTATTACCGCGCGTGTGGCAAGAAAAGCCTCCCCAACCCCACGACTGCTGATTTTAAATTGGTCATTCAGCCAAAATGTACGGTGTCCACACGGCGTCAGGGACTGTTTGAGGCCCAGAAACCGGGGGCGAGGGCAGAAGCCAGGCCCCTGTCTCCCTGGAGCCGGGTGCCAGCCAGCAAGCCCATGATCTCGTTCCACACTCCAACCAGAGAACTTGGAGCGGCCACGAGCACAGTGAGGAAGACAAACAGGGTCGCAGGATGGAGCATGATGCTACCTTTAAGAAGATCCTTCTACGCAGGTGACGAGAAGGATGAGAGTTGACCATGGCCCAGACAGAGGGAAGAAGAGAAGGGCCAAAGGCCTTGACAGGGAGGTGGGGGGGGACGAGGTGGCCATCAGGAGACCCTTCAGAGCTGTAGGGTCCGCAGGGATAAGAGTGTCCTGGGAACAGCGCGCACTTGACGGGGAAGGTCACCGGCAGTGCGGGACCCAGTGTGTGGCTGGCGTCAGAGTCACCAGCCGCACCTCCACGGCGCCGTTGTCCCCTCAGCAGATACGCAGGCAGACTCTGCAAGACTTATGCAAGAGCGTTCACGGCAGCTTTTTTAAAAAGTTAAGTAATTTACTTATTTTAAAGTTTATTTTTGAGAGAGAGGGAGAGCGAACGTGCATGGGGGAGGGGCAGAGAGAGAGAGGGAGAGAGAGAATCCTGAGCAGGGTCCGTGCTGTCAGCACAGGGGCTGACTCGGGTCTCAGACTCACGAACTGTGAGATCATGACCTGAGTCGGCCATTTAACCAACTGAGCCGTCCAGGCGCGGCAATAGCGCCCCCGTTTTTCTTTTCCCTTTTTTTTTTTTTTTTGATTTTTTCAGCCTACATAATTGACAAATAAGTTTTATAGATATTTAATGCGTATGTTGTGAAATGATTACCACAATCAAGCTAATTAACACATTCATCATTTTACAGGGTGTTTTTTTCATAAGAACAATTAAGATCCACTCTCTTAGCAAATTTTAAGTGTACAATATAGTATTGTCAACTACAGTCACCAAGCTGTACATGGGATCTCCAGAATTTATTCATCTTGTACCTAAAGGTTTATACCCTCTGACCAGTAACTACCTATTTCCCTTGCTCCCCAGCCCCTGAAAAGTACTACTCTACTTTCTGTTCCTTAATAGGAATAGAATCGACATTTTAGGTTCCAGACATGAGTGAATTCATAGAGGATTTGTCTTCCTGTGTTTGGGTAATTTCACTTAGCATATTCTCCAGTTTTCTCCATGTTGTCACAAGTGACAGTATTTACTTCTCTAATGTCTGAATAACATTCCATTGTACAAGAGCATCATTAAAATCTGGGATCGGGGCATCTGGGTGGCTCAGTCAGTTGAGCACCCCCATTTTTCAAATGATCAAGCGCAGAAAACAGCCGATATAGCCATTAACAGGAAGCTGCCTAACCAAATGGTGGTAGGTAGGCTCGGACTTAGACTATGATTCAAGGAGATAAGAGAATGCAACGCACACACACACACACACACACACACACACACACACACACACACCATGCATGCATCTCAAAAACTTACGCTGAATGCCAGCCAGCCCCAAAGAGCATGCACCGTAGGGTTCCAATGTAGGCTAGGCTAATCTGTAGTGGGGGGTGGGGGGCTGGGGATCAGAACCGTGGTCCCCTCTTGGGGCAGGGGCACGAGGAAGCTTTGTGGGGTGATGCTATCCCTCCAAATTGTCACAGAAATTTGCAACACATAGGTTTTCACATTTCCCAAAACTCACTGATGGGCACTCTCTAGACTTATGCGTGTCACTGGATAAAATTGTACCTCAGGGGTGTCCGGGGGCCCAGTTGGTTAAGTGTTGTGCTCTTGATTTCAGCTCAGGTCATGATCTCACGGTTTGTGCGTTCCAGCGGCACTGCACTGACATTGCAGAGCCTGCTTGGGATTCTCTCTCTCTCTCTCTCTCTCTCTCTCTCTCTCTCTCTCCCTCCCCCTACCTCCACTCTCCCTGCCCCTCCCCCATGTGTGTGTGTGCACACAATAAAATAAATAAGTAAATAAATAAATCCGGAACCTGCTTTTGGATCCTGTGTTCCCTCTCTCTGACACTCCCCCACTTGTGTTCTGTCTCTCTCTCAAAAATAAATGAACATTTAAAAAATTAAAAAAAATCAAAGTCCTAGAGGCAGAAAGTAGGACCGTGGGTGCCAGAGCAGGTGATGGGGTCGTGAGGGGATGTTGGTCAAAGGGTAGAACCCTGCAGTTATGCAGGATGAAGAGGCCTGGAGATCTAAGGTTCCACATGAGGACTAAGTTCAGACTGAATTAAATCCTGGAAATTTGCTAAGAGTAGATTTCAGGTGGTCTCACCACACACACACACATGCACACACACAAAGGTCACTGGGAGGAGATGATACAGTAGCTTAATCATGGTAATCATGTCACGATTTATTTGTGGGGCAGATGATCATGTTGTACCTCTTAAATATATACAATTTTTACTTATTTATTATTATTAAATTTTTTTCAACATTTATTTATTTTTGAGAGAAAGATGAGTGTGAGCATAGGAGGGACAGAGAGAGAGGGAGACACAGAATCCGAAGCAGGCTCCAGGCTCTGAGCGGTCAGCACAGAGCCCGACGCAGGGCTCGAACTCATGAACTATGAGATCATGACCTGAGCTGAAGTCGGACGCTCAACCAACTGAGCCATCCAGGCGCCCTTTTATTTAAAAAGATAAAGCAGTGAGTACCAAGCCTGGAAACACGACTTAGTTCCAAATTATAGGGGATCTTACCTGTCATATGGAGAAGACCGAATGTTACCTTTTCTGCAAATGTTTGAGATTTCTGAGAAGGTTAATGACACAATTTAAAAAATAAAGTTTCAGGGGCACCCGAGTGGCTCAGTCGGTTAAGCATCCAACTTCGGCTCAAGTCATGATCTCAGTTCGTGAGTTTGAGCCCCTTGTCAGACTCTGTGCTGACAGCTCAGAGCATGGAGCCTGCTTCAGATTCTGTGTCTCCCTCTCTCTCTCTGACCCTCCCCTGCTCACGCTCTCTCTCTCTCTCTCAAAAATGAATTTTTAAAAAAATGACAAAAAAAAGTTTCAGGAAGATTCATCTGACATGTGCACAGCATGCCTAATATAGTAAAAATGATTTAACATGAAAAACATCTTAACACAAAGCATGGCACAGGCATACTTTCTGGCACAGAAGTCCTCAGGTTCTCAAAACTACTGCAGATGTTGGAGAAACACGCAGATATGTTTGCCCAATTGATGGATTTAAAAAGTTGGGAAAAACTTGCAGGAATTTCCGTCATTTGAATATTTCTGCAAATATTTCCATAGGACCTTCTCCTTAATGTCCATTTCACTATGTATGTGACAGTGGTTATTTACATCTCCCCCTTCCTATCACATCATAAAGACAAGAATTTTCAGCCTAATGTGTTAGCCTTTCTATAATTCATACTTTTTCTCTGTCTTCACTAAGCCTACTCTTTAGTGTTGCCACTTTTTTTTTTTGGCAAGATGTTCTCGACGAAGGGAAGCAGTGCATCGATTCACGTTCTGGCTCAGTCGCCTTGATCTCGGTAATTACTTTTCCTATCCCCGCAGCTGTGCCATCAAACACGCTCCTACACAAAACACAACTCCAAGCCGCGTTTGCTGACTCTGATCATTCTCTTGGGTCTTTCAACAATGTCCAGTCACTATAACAGCTTCTAAGTGCCTGCTCCCATTCTCTGGATCAGTCTCACTGTGGGCCAGTGACAGCCTGCCGCGGGCATGAATCCGCAAGCCCTACTTGGACTGGCATCGCATGGAGCCCGCCCTGGGAAATAAACAATGGGCGACCCAGGGCAGGGTGCCAGGGAGAGAAACGAACTAAAGCTTGTGAGGTTCCTCAGCCCAGGGATGCTCTGATGCTGTAGTCCAGAAAGGAGGCAATCTGGGGAGATCAAATGCTCAGGGAGGTGATCAAATTATTTCCCAACACACTTCTGTCGCCCAGGGAGCTCATTGCTCCAGATGGCCAACCCAGACAGAATCTTAAATCCATACTCCTTGACTTACTCTGTTTGATTCAGCAACATTAGGAAACTCTGCTCCTTTGGGAGTTCCGAGCGGGCGCTTTGGAAGCTCCTAACCTTTTGTTCTCAAAATCTCTGAGAATATGACTGTGAACGCTCATTCCAGAAATATGCATGCACACCGCCCCAAAATATTGCATTCACTCACAGGGACTTTATAGACCTCCTATAACCCACCCCAGGACTTTCAAGGGACCCTAGGAAGCTTGCCTTGGAGGACTATGTCAGCTGGTTCCTGGGTGCAGGTAAAGTCAGGGCTCCCCCTTGTGCTGCCCCCCAAGTGCCAGAGGGCTCCAAGCAGGGAAGAGTCCTCCTGAGGACAGACAAGGAGCGTGAATCCGATTGATGACACCTTACTCCCATCGTCATGGTCCTGTCGTCCTTACGTGACTCAGGTGGTTTGGGGAACCCTCCAGAAAGTATCTACTAAAACCTTTGGGGAAGGCGGGCTGCCATTTTATTCTTCAATATTTGGGCTAAAACACTTCCCAGAGAGGTGACTGTGGCCTGCCATGTGCATCCTGAGGAAATGGGGGTTCCTTTCTTTTTTTAAATGTTTATTTATTTTTGGGAGGGAGAGAGAGAGACGGAGCATGAGTGGGGGAGGGGCAGAGAGAGAGGGAGACACAGAATCCGAAGCAGGCTCCAGGCTGTCAGCACAGAGCCCAACACAGAGCTTGAACTCATGAGCTGTGAGATCATGACCTGAGCCGAAGTCAGATGCTTAACCGACTGAGCCACCCAGGTGCCCCTGGGGGGTTCCTTTCTGAACCAGGGCTCTGCTGAGGGGCCACCAGGAGAAGCAAAGGGCCAAGGAAAACTGAACAAGGTTGGGGGAGGGGCTGCATTAAGCATTTGGGACTTGCTGGGAAGCCATTGTTAAGTTGTAATCGGGGTAGCACTGCTCATTTACAGAGAAGCCTTGGGGATGTCCCCCTCAGTGTAAGAAAATGGCAGACGTCCAATGAGGGTTGTTCCAAAAAGCAAGAGAGGGATCCTGAGCTCCAACACTAAAGACTCACTGGAGCGGCTATGTCGCGTGTCTGTTGTCAGTAAGTACAAGGTGACAAGCAAGAGTCCCTCGTTTCAACTTTACAGTGACTGTGACGTAGGGGAGATGAGGGTGCTCTGAGAGAGAGTGAGCCTGTGTGTGTGCATGTGTCCGTCTGTCTGTTCAAGAAACAGAGGAAGTCGCCTCGCCACCCTTGGGAGATCATCTGGGATGCAATGTATAGAGGAGGCATGTTGGGTCCCCCGGGGAGCACTCAGGTTACTCGGTGGGGGTGGGGGGGTGACAGTGGCTCGAGAACCCTACTTCCTGGAAAGGATGGGGGAGAGTTGGGACTTGAACCCCCAGCGTCCAGCCCTGCTGATCCTTCCACTGTGGCACCTCCAGGAGCTCCGGGAAAGATGCCTCTCCCCCTGGGCGCTGATGTCCTCGCACACGTGGGGAAGGGGCGCCTGCACGAATCCTGACTAAGAAAGCCATCACGTCCCAACCACATGTGCAGAGAGGAAGCACTCTCTACCCTCTGCAGGTACAACGGGCAGAGGGGACACTCAGGGATCCCGGGAGCACCAGGCATCCAGCTCAACCTGGGACAACCTGACGCCAGATGAGGATGCCCCCAGGTCATAATGGCATTTGCAGCCTCCTTAGAAATCATGCTGACATCTTACTGGGTAAGAACACATGTCAGGCATTTGCATGGGAGAAAAGTCACACCTGAGGGAAGGCCCCCTTGGCAAGCCGTGGCGTGTCCAACGTGCCACAAGCCTGTGCACACGTCCACCTCACCCGATAGCTCCAGGCTGCATTCCTTCGCCTCACTCTGAAGGGCCCCAGACCACCACATGCCCTCGGGATGTCCCTCACGGGCATGACAGAGCTGGCCTGGCGTCCAGGACAAAGTGTGGTGTGGAGGACTCCTGCCAGCCCATTGCTCACACAGACCTCCAATCCGAGGGCCGGAATAACAGCAATTATTTAAATATTCTGGGAAACCCTGACATTTCCTTTCTTCTAGTCTGTACTAAGTTTTTCCTCTGGGCTTCAGAACAGACTTGCAATTGTCAGCACAACAGCTGAACCTCCCTCCGTCTCCCCTCCCTTCCCCCCAAACACCACACACACACACACACACACACACACACACACACGCACGCACACATGCACACGCACGCACGCACGCACACACGCACACATGCACGCATGCACGCAAGCACTCATGCAGAAGAGAAACCCATGCAGGCAGGGTCCTCTGTGGATTTATAGATAGTCCACGACCCCAGGGCATTTGAGCCCTTCCTCTGTGACACCTAGTCAGGGTAAGAGAACCCAGGTTCTCCCTCCTCCCTCCCCCCCCAACAAGGCTCAGCAGGTGGGCAAGTCTGGGGGTGGGGGTGGTGGGGACAGGGCTGGTGAAAAGGCGCCTCTTCAAACAGCTCAGACCCCTGGACAAGTGGCCCAGCCAATTTAGTTCCGTTGCCCACAGCGGATCCAAACCGGGAGCCCCCTCGTCTCTGCAGCCAGTAGGCGGCGCCCTTGTGTCTGGTACCCACTTTGGTGGAGCCAGATGCTCCTACCTCTGCTCTCCCTGAGCCTGGTCGTAGACACGCCTCGCCCACCGTGTCCCCTGGTGGCCAGGAAGTAGCTGCCACCTGGAGCCAACTGCTCCAGAAGAAGCCCCCGTGCGTCTCCCTCCATCACTAAGCAGATAAGTGAGGGCTCTGCTGGTGGCTGTGGTCCCGTCGCCGCCTGGATCGTACCTGGGGTCTCCAGTGACATCACTTCCTCAACCCTCACTCACCCATTTTCCAGTGCGTGTGCCCAGAGCACCAGAGCTAATTGAAACAAGACGTGGACTTAGATGTTAAAGTAGCCTTCAGCCGGGAGGAGGGCCGCTTCTGGAAAATGTTAACGCTTTTCCTGTTGGACGCCAAGCCCGCTTGGAGCTGAGCTTCAAACGAAACCTCATCTGTAAAATGAGGGGGTTGGACGAGCCGAGGGAGTATTCTGACTCTGACAGTTTGTGCCCACTATGAAAAGAAAACCCAATGGAGCCCTGGGCGGGGGAGCCGGGGCGACTTCTGGTTGGCGTGGGAGGGTCACAGACAAAGTGGTTGTGAATCAGTTTTTATTTTAGGCCTTGCAGCTGATAGATTAATTTCTTTTTTATGGGCCACACTCTGCATAATTCCAAGAAAATCACTCCATCAGAGGCTCCACTGACATCACTAACCACCAGATAGGGGGCCCCCGATGTACAAACCTCAGGCCGAGTGGCTGTTCAAAGACTTGGCTCCAGGTGAAAAGAGGCTGTTTTGGTGACCCGATGGCATTGCCACGGAGACCATGTGTCTCCCCCTCCATCCTCTTTCAGGAGGTCCGATCATTGGAGGGGTTCCCACCTACCCATCCCCCGACTTGAATGTCATGGGTCCGACCTTGGGTCGGGCAAATCCAGCATCCTTGGAGAGATCTTGAAGACAGACAGACAAAATCTCTGTGTTCTGGACAGCTGGGAAAATTGAATTTGGCCGTGTCATTTTGGCTTGGAGGTTTCTTGTTTATTTGTTTGTTTAATTATTTAATGAGTTTTTATGGAATTTCTCCATTTGGGTACAGTCTTCCTGAGACCTCCTAAGCTCTTTATTTGGAAAAGAAAAAGTCTTTTTTTTTTTTTTTTGTAAAGACAGAATGGAGAGCGGTTTAGAGTCATTTCAGCTTCAGCTGGAAGGCCAAAACCGCCGCATACAGAAATGTGTTTCAAGGACACCAGCCAGGAATCAGATGAACCACAACCAGGACCAGAGGGCGGTTTCTAAACTGACAAGGCAAGGAGGTTTCTCTGTACTCCGGTGCTGAATGCTCTAGAATCCTGGGCTCTCCACACTGAAAGAGACCTCGGGAGCCACTGCAACAACCACCTGGCCTGTAGCAGACCATCCACGTTCCTTCATCCGTGGCTAATGGCGCCCATTGTCCACCTCACTGGGCAGTCAGTTCTCTGTTCTACCTCGGACGAGAAAAATCTTGGGAAGTTCCTAGATGGAGCCGAAAACGGCCTCCCTGTAACTTTACGTCCCAGGGGCAGGCCTCTTCTCAGGAGGCCCCTGAAGGGAAAGAGCTACAAAGTCTAGTCCAAGTTGGCTTGGACAATACCCTTAATAGCAACCCTTCAAGCATTCTCAGCAGCTCTGATGTCTCCCTCTCTTCTGGCTTTTTCCTCCCCTTCTTTTAATGACTCTTCACGTCATGGTCATTTCCAGACACTTGAGCATCCTGGCCGCTTGCCTCCGGATACTTTCCAAGTTGTCAGCATCCCCTTGATGCCGGGGTTGGGGCCTGGACATGATGCTGCCTGATTCTGTGTTGACGGGCCGATGGATGGAGGGACAAGCCTGCACTTGAAGTCCCAAAGCCGCATGTGGACGTCACACCAGAAACTGGCCACGGGACACACCCTGTCCTGTCATCGGGATAATCCTTGATCAGCCAGCAACACGATGGTGTGCTGTCTGCTGTGAGATCTAGGTGCTGTGTAGCCTTAACGTGTCTCTAGAGGATCAAAGGATAGTTGGAAGTGACTGGCTTTGTCATTCAGTGAATACTTAGTGTTTATTGGTCACGGAAATTCGGCTTTGGAGCTGTGACAATGAATGGTACAGTCTTTACCCTCAAGGAGATTAAATGAGATAATCTACAAAAGCCTAATTGGGCCAGATGGGCCAGCTTGAAGCAACTTTGGGAGAACGCTGCTTATGACAAAAAACATATATGTATAGTCGTAGGCGACTGGAGATGGAAGGAGCTGCAGGAAGCTTGAATTCATATCCTCTGGTTTGTAGATGTACCAACTGAACCTTGGAACCTGTCCATCCACCTAGCCATCCATCCACCCATGTCCCCTCAACAGATGTATTTGTTGGGCGACCACTATTTGTGGGAAGGCCACCGGGAAGAGCAATAACAGATAAGAGTGGTGAGTAACTTTATTGGCGCTTGGATACAGGGCTCCAGCTGAACAATCTGAGGACAGCCACTTGGTTAGCATCAGCGGCCGATCAGAAACCAGATCTTCTGACAGCTGGCACTGGGCTCGTCCCGACGCACCACGATGTCACTCATTAATGACTAGATGGTACATGACGGAGCATCTGCTCTTTGTGGGGGAATGCTGTCCTGATGGAGTCCGATTTGGATGGTGCAGACAGTATGTTTTGCATACTGAACAGAAATAATGTTTTGACTCCGCAAAGCATGAGGAAGAAGCCAGAGGCATTCCTGTCTGTCTTCCAGCAGCCCAGACCATCCCTCCTGAGCCCTTGCCAAAGGTCTACAAAAATCCTCTCCCAGGATCCACCAAGGAGGAAATCCAGCTTGCTTTCCTGCTCTCATGTGAGCTCCACGAGATTGGATGTTACTGAGGTTCCTAAAGTGTTCTCCTTCCTTGGTTCCCAGGGTGCATCTCTCTCCACCGCCCCCTCGCAGACTATTGTTTATTGGTCCCTCAACCATGAACATCTTCAGGAATATCACAGTACACACTGTGGCTGCTCAATAAATAATTTGTTGGGGCACCTGGGTGGCTCAGTTGGTTAAGTGGCCAACTTTGGCTCAGGTCACGATCGCACAGTGCATGGGTTCAGGCCCTGTATTGAGCTCTGTGCTGAGCCTGGAGCCTGCTTTGAATTCTGTGTCTCCCCCACCCCCCTCTCTCTCTCTCTCTCTCCCTCCCTCTCTCTGCCCCTCCCCCGCTTATGCACACATGCACACTTTCTCTCCCTCTCTCAAAAATAAATAAGCATGAGTGGATGGATGGTTAGGTAGATGGAAGACAAGTTCTGGAGCTCAGTTTACCCATCTGTGAGGTAAACGGAGGGCATGAATTCGAGCTTCTTTCGTGATTTCTCACCTTAGTTTCTCCCCTTGAGGACCCACCCATTAACAGAACCTCTGCTGTCATCTCTATGTGTAAAATCTCAAAATCAACAAGGGCCCCTTGTTCCACTTGACTCTGCCTCCGTTGCTCCAAACTCCACAGGTCTCAAATCAAGCCATCCTTTCCAGTCCCTACTCTCTCCACACCAGCCCACGTCTCCTTTTCACAACCCCAACCAGCATCCATGCTCCAAGTCCATATGGTTCACAACACTGGGACAAAGTCTGGCTTTCCCTCTCATTGTAGGTCTTAGTCATCTACACAACATCATAGGAGATTCCTTCCTTAGGTCCGTCTGATTTTATCCATCCATCTATCCATGAACCTATCCTTCGTCCTTCAAGAACACATCCTCTGGGATGACTAGGTCAAGTTCTGGGGAAGCCAGAGCCTGTTCCCCAGGCCCTAGGTGATGTCACATCTCAGCTAAGGTTGCTGGCATATGCATCCACCAGGTGTTCAGGCTACGCCCAACCTGGGTGACCCTGGCCTCTCAAAGGCCCTCACCTTCCTTTCACCCTTGAGTACAAGATCAAGGCCAAGAGCATTGTGCCAGGCTACCCTACCCACAGAGATGCCTTGCTGGACAGCAAATGGCCCTTGAGGTCCTCTGTGAGGTGGGCCTCTCTCTCCTGAAATTGGGCCATAACCTGAAATCAGACCCTACTTTAGGACAGGTGGTTGGGAGCTATGGGCTCCCCAGGGCTGAGCAGAGCCCCTCCCAATGCAGCCCAGCCCCAATACCTTCCCTCCTCTGCTTCGTCTCTCCACTACCCACCTCTGCTCCAAATGCGAGCATCAAGCCCTCCTCTATGGCTCTTTTCCAAGAGGTGAAGGGATGAGGAGGGCTGTATATTAGCCAAACATCCTTGACCTTCCCAGGAGCATGGATGCAAATGGCCAGGAGAAAACCCCTTTCAAGCCACGAAGGGGAACATGGAGCTGCTGTGGGCTCCCAGCTGCTACCTTCCTTGTGCTCATGTAAAGATTTTCCATCTGATCCCAGTTATATCTGCATCCAGATTCTAAGGCTTACAGAAAATCGGAGCTGAGAGGGCCCTCAGACACTAACCAATATAAGCCTCCACCATGCAAATGAGAAACCCACAGCTTGGTGAATTCCCGAGGTCACTCAGTGAGGCAGGGGCAGGACTGGGACTAGGAGGCAGAGGGCCAGCTCGATGGCCAGGATGGTGACAGTGAGCCTCCTCTGGTAGCTGGGAGCTCTAGCTTCTGCCCCTCAAATGCAAGGTCACACAGGATAGGATAGTAGAGCCAGGCAGAAAATGGGAATACAGGATAGTAGAGAAGTGGGTGAGGGTCCTGAGCAGAGGTGGGGCGTGCGTCCAGTGAGAGGCAGCCCGCGCTTGACCCGGGAGCCTGGCCCAACGGGAGAGGCCAGGAACAGCCCTGCAAGGACTTGAACTTCATGTTCCCTACCAAGGGCCTGATCATCTGAGGAACCAGCCAATTTGGAGGAATGACCCCCTTCCTGGCCTCTCCGCCTACCGGCAGGACACCTGGCCATGACATAGCCCTGCCTCCACCGTTCTCACCGCTGCAGGAGACCTGGGCACCATGCCCGCTCACCTCACCCCTCCGCATCCAGACACACTCATGATGCAGGCTCCCTCTGCCAAAGGCCCTCAGGTCCAGAAAATCCAGGTCCATTTCCAGGGGCTGAGGCTCCCAGTGTACTAAAAAATAGAGAAAGGCCAGAACAGGGTCACAAAAATCGAGGTGTGTCCAAAACATTTCCTGTGAACAAATTAACACTCTCCATATACACACACCCCAAGTATAATGCAACATAGTTGTGCTATTTGCAAAATAATCATAGAAATGATACAAACACATTCAAAATATGCATTTGGAGTCCTATGGTTAAGGTCTCCTTCAGCCTATCTCTGTGCTAGGTTTGAAACCTCCCTCCAAGGGAACATCTCAGATAGAAATGTGAAGTCCTTCCAGAACACTAGACGGGGGACCCACTTGAGTCCCAGCACCGCCTCCTTGGTCAGCTCCGCCTCTGAGAAGCTCAGCCTGGGGGGTTTCATCTCAAGGGGAAGAGGGGTGCCTGCCAGCCCCCACATGCACACCCTGGTCCAAGCCCCTCCCTCGGGGGGAAAGAGGGAAAGCAGGCAGCCCCCAGGGACACCGTGGTGGGCCGCCAACCTTGACTGAATGGGGCCTTTTTCTATCACACCACCCAGGAGGGGGACGTAATCCCTCCCCAGCCACACAGAGCCGCCTCAATCCTGGTGGCACGGTGCACTGTTTACACAGCTCAGGAAACAAAATAAATATATTCTCCCGCAAAGACCCCACAATGGGGCTTTTTCACGGCAGTGAGGCAAGAACAGCCCCGTCCCCTCCACGTGGCTGAGGGGCCATCATCCCGGGAGCCTGGGCCCGAGTCTTCCCGACCCTCAGGGTCCACCTGCCCTGCTCATGGCCTGGTACGGACAGTGGCCCTGTGGGTAGGTATCGAGCAGAGCCTGCACGTGTCTGAGAAAAGGACGGAGGCAAGAGAGAAACCTAACAGGTACTGATTTCCTACTGTGTGTCGGGGAGGCAGAGACCCAGGGGGGACACTCTTTCTTGATGGAGTAAAGCACCAGCAGATTAGATTCCTCAGGACTGAAGACGTGGGCGCTTACTTAAGGTTACTCTTGAGACTTCACGTCGACCGCATGAAGCTCCAAGCTCCAACCATAGTGAAGGGGGTGCCTTCACCACACTGAGCTCAGAACTGTTCTGCGTCCCTGTGTCTTTAGGGAAGCTTACTCTCAGTGGGGATGTCATACAGCCCGGGAAAGACTTCCCCTGTAATCAGACCTATTTCCTGGTCACACCCGAAGCAAACCGACATGCCCACCTCCGCTCTCTGACATACCCAACCCACCAAGCCCCTCTCTCTGGAACTCCCTCTTTCTTTCTACTTCCCTTTCTCTAAGATCATGGGAAGCCATGACAATAAACAGATAATACCGACCAAGTGTTTACTCTGGCCAAAACACCTGTGGACTCAAGCATCACCTCTTACAGGAAGCCTTCCCTGACTTCACCTAGCTTTGTGACTATCTGTTCCAGTGTCTTTCCCCAAGTGGGTGGGAGGGCCTAGAGGTTAGGGCCTTGACACCTCCCCCCCATCTCTGAGTGCCCACTGCCTTTCCAAGAGATGACTCTAGGGCTTGGGTGAATGCCCCCACCAAGTACAGGTGCCTGCAGAGCACCCTGAACTAGCGTGAACTAGTGTGAACTAGTGCAAGCCCTGAGCCAGAGTGTCATCGTGATTGTCTAGGAGTCAGCATCCCAGCTTTGAGCCCGGACATATCATTTCACCATCTAAGCTTTAGTTTTTGCTTTATTCATTTTTAGGTTTTGTTAGCTTTTATTTTTTAAATTTTATTAATTTAATTTATTTTATTTTCAAAAGAGCGAGTGAGTGAGAGAGAGAGGGGTAAACGGGGAGGGAGAAAGAACCTTAAGCAGGCTCCACACCCAGCACAGAGCCTGACTCAGGGCTCGATCCCATGATCCTGTGATCAAAACCTGAGCCGAAATCAAGAGTCAGACGCTCAACTGACTGAGCTCCCCAGGCACCCCTGTTTTGTTCGCTTTTAATTTCAAAGGCAACGAGTTGGGTTTATCTCACCCTTTAGTTGAAGGTATCTTATCATCATTAGTTAATGCAAAGTGCTCTTCTTATTTTATTTCTTTTTTTTTACAGCTCTAATCGACAGGAAACAAATTGTACATATTTAAAGAGTGCAGTTTGATGACCTTTGGCAGGTGTATACACCTGAGAAACCATCCCCTTAATCAAGGTCATGCACAAATCTGTCACCTCCCCCAAAGTTTCTCTGAGCCCTTCGGTCATCTCTCCCTCCCACCTCTCCCCTCTCCACACCCTCCGCTTTCTGGCTGCAATCACTCCTCTGCTTTCTGTCACTATAGACTAGTTTGCATTTTCTAGGACTTTATACAAGTGGAATCATACAGTCTGGATTCTGTGACTCAGCATAATTTTTTTTTGGAGTCACCCCCATCGTTGTGTATATCAGTGTTTTTTCCCCTCCTTAATTGTAGAGTAGCGTTTCATTGTATGGTTAGAGTATAATGTGTTCATCCATTTATCTGTTGATAGACATTTGGGTTGTTTCCAGCTTGGAGCTATTACAAACCCAGCTTCGAGGAACATGCATATTGAAATCTTGGTGTAGACATATGCTTTGATTTCTTGAAGCAGGATGGCTGGGTCGTGTTTTAGTTTATCTTTCTCCTTCCTTCCCAATCTTTACTCACGCTCCCGTAAGCATCCATTCGGATGTTTACCATATGCCCTTAAATATGCACATATTTTCATAAAATATGCAGAGCTATTGTGTGGGGGGGGTGTTAACTTACACGCACTGTACTCTGCTGGAAATTGAGTTCCAGTTCTTGTTTCAGTTGATTCTATTTTTTGAGATCTGTGTATGCACGGTCTGCAGTCAGAAGTTCATTGTGTCTAACAGTTGTGCAGAATTCCGCAGTGTGTCCCACCCCCTGCCATATCCCCCGCTTTGATGAGCACCAAGGCTGAGTTCAGAGCAGCATTCCCATAAATAACGTCCCAATGACCATGTCATCCTTCCGGCTTCCTTGCCAACCTGTACAAACACTAAGAGTGGCTCTCTGGGTCCCAAGGTGTGCAACTTACATGCTCTCGCCAAGGGCTGCTGGTCTGGCTGGTTCCCCATGGCCTGAGCCAGCTAATCACATGCCCTCCAGCCATGCGCCAGCCCCCGGCCACCCACGTCCTGGCCAGCACTTGGTACTGTCTACTTCGCTAATCTTTGTCATTCTTTTTTATTTATTTTTTTTCTAATGCTATATTTATTTTTGAGAGAAAGAAAGAGAGACAACGTGAGCAGGGAAGGGTCAGAGAGAGAGGAAGACACAGGATCCGAAGCAGGCTCCAGGCTCTGAGCTAGCAGTCAGCACAGAGCCCGACGTGGGGCTCGAGCCCACGAACCACGAGATCGTGACCTGAGCCGAAGCCGGATACTCAACCGACTGAGCCACCCGGGCGCACCTAATCGTCATTCTAATGGGGTCGCATGATAGGGTGTGTCAGTATATATTTGTCTAATTACTAATGAGATTGGGCATCTTTTCAAATACTCGCGAGTGCTGAGGCCTTCTCTTTCGGTGAATGACCAATTTACATTCTTTGCCCATAAAACACTTGTATTTCCTAACTTTCCCTAGTTGTTTGGCAGGAGCTCTTCGGTTTGTTTGAGTTGAGATATAACTTACATGAAGTGGAGCGACAGATCTTCAGTGCGGAGCCCGACACGTTGTACACGTGCTTACACGAGTGTAACCGCCGCTCAGATCAAGACTGAGAGCATTTCTGGTCCCCACAAAAGCTCTCTGTGTCCCCGCAGTCAGCGACTTCGTAACGTAATCACTATTCTGATCTCTGTCACTTTAGATCAGCTTTCCCGTCCTAAAACTTCATACGGATGGAGTCATACGGTATGTTCCCCTTTGGGTCTGGCTTTTTTCACTCAATATTATCCGTAAGGTCCATCTAGGCTGTGTCTGCAACATGAGGGCATTCTCTTTTACGGATGCACAATTCTCTACTCTATGCCTACACCACCATTGATCTGTTTCCTCTTTAAGGATCATTGGGGTTGTTTCAGTTTGGGGCGAGGATACATGAACAAAGCTTCTATGACCATGATCATCACTGAACATGTCTCTCTGGGTGGATGGAAGCACTTAGTGCCGTTGGGAGTGGAACTGTTGCATCATGGGGATTTTGCAGGCTTAGCTCTAACGGGCACGGCCAAACATTCTTCTAAAGTGTTTGCACCGTGTTGTACCAGCAGAGTATGAAAATCCCAGTGGCTCCTTGTCTCTGCCAATACTTGAGATTTTCAGGTTTTTAAATTGTAGCCGTGCTGGTAGGTTTTGTTAAGTGATCTGTGTATTCTAAGAGATTTACCTCTTTAGGGTTGTATATCAACGTAAAGGTAAATTTCACTCCTCTGTTCTGTCTTCCCTGTGTGCAATCTGTGTCCTCGTATGTAAAGGAGGATAATCGTGCCTCACCCTCACAGAGCTTGCAGACAATGGGTGCTGTATTCATGCTACTCTCCATTTCTGTCTCCTCCACTCAAGGAGTGCTGTTCCTTGGCAAGGGCTGGATTTTAATGTGTTAGGGCCTAGCCCAGAGCCAGCAAGGAACAGCTTTTCAACAGAGTTTGTTGATTGAATAAATGCTGGAGCCCCCCAGAAGCAATGTCCAGGTTGCAATTCAAGGGTCTGAGGGAGGGAATGGGGGGCTGTGGCAATGACGTGGGATGGCGGGAAGGAAGCATTTTCCTGCAGGAGGCCAACAGGTGTCCAGTGGGTAGGGGAAGGCCCCTCCTCCAGGCATCTAGCCCTGGACCCAGAGAGCAAGGGCAGGGGTGAGTGGGAAGGGCGGGCACTGAGAAGTGGCAGCTTTTCGTCTTGAGCACTGTCCTGCCCTGTGGTCGGCCTCTGTGCTGTCCCTGTTTTCCAGCCGCTCTGAGGGGAGGAGGATAGGAAAGAGTAGAGGGGGAATGAGAGATGGGGGGCAGGAGGGAAGGGGAAGGAGGAGGAGGGAGGAGAGGAGGAAATGAGGAAGGAAGGGTAAGGAGGAGGGAGGCTGGAAGGAGGGAGGAGAAGGTGGTCGGAAGAGGAGGGGGAGAGGGAGG
>NC_043708.1:133847732-133849368 GCF_006229205.1 Suricata suricatta
GAAGGTGGTCGGAAGAGGAGGGGGAGAGGGAGGAGCGCGGAGGGGGAGGCGGTGACCGACACTAGCCCCGCCCCGCCGGACCCGCCCCCGCCGGGCCCGCCCCCGGTTCCCACTGTGCAGGGCGGGCGCCGCTGGCAGGCAAGCGGAGGCGCCTCTCCGCCCCGCCGTCCCGCCGTCCCGCCGCCCCCGGAGCAGTCTGCAGGCCGGCTGGGCAGCCACAGGGGCGTCCGCCGCCTTGGGCATCACCCTCCCCCGGCAAACAGCCCTTCTCAGCCAGAGGGCTCGCCAGTCCCGCACCCAACGCTTTACAGCCTCGCAGTTAGAGTCGGTCCACCCCTCCTTCCTTGAGGACCAAGGCCGGGAAGCAGTTGGCCCAAAGTCACACCGTGAATTAAGAACAGAGTCAGCCCCGGGCTCTAACCCCAAAGCCGCGTCCTCCCTTGCCTCTGCTCCGTGTCCAGCGCACAGGCAGTTCACTGGGCTAGGCCTCCCAGATCCCACTCGACTCCGCAGACTCTAGTCCCTCTGCTGGAGCCGGAGACCTGCTCCCGGGTGTCACGGGGAGGCTGGCAACAGCCCCTCAAGGGTCCTCTGCCTTCCCTCTGGTTCTAACATCTCATTCACCAACCAGTGGCCAAAGTGATCGTTTAAAATAGAGATCTGATCAGGGGCGCCTGGGCGGCTCGGCCGGTTAAAGGACCGACTCTGAGTTTGCTCAGATCATCATCTCTCTGTTGGTGGGATCGAGCCCCATGTCAGGCTCTGTGCTGACAGTGTGCTTGGGATTCTTTCTCTCCCTCTCTCTCTCTCTGCCACTCCCCTGCTCATGCTCTCTCTCTCTCAAAATAAATAAATAAGGATTAAAAAACTGAATCGAGATCTGATGACTATACCTACTGTTTAAAAGCCCCAGTACAGACTGTAAGCCAGCCACTTGGCCATAGGTCCCTGCTTTTGTCCCCCTCCACCCATTGAGCTCGAGCCCCTGTCTTGTCCTCCAACCTGCCAAATTCATTTCCACCCCAAGGACTTTGCACTGATTGTTTCCTCTTCCCTGAACACTCCTTCCCTAGGGGTTCTTAATCAAGGGATCTATGGATTGAACTGGATTTCCATTGAAATCATTTTCCTGCATAACCCTGTGTGTATTATGTGATGCATTGAAACACATCACTTTGGGAAGGGTTCCATAGGCTTTGCTCAACCGCCTGAGTGCCTGTGGCACAGAAGAGTTTAGGAACCCCCAGACCTTTGCACGACTGGCTCTTCCTCCCCCCTCCCCCACTAGGTCAGCTAAAGCTGCCTCCCTTCTCATCCCATCATTGCCTAGCACGGTGGCCCTCAAAGTGTAGTCCCTGGACCAGCAGCATTAGTGTCACTGGGAAACTTGTTCAAAATGCACGTTCTTAGGATCCACTCCAGACCTACCTACCGAGTAGGAAACTCTGGGGGTAGGGCTCGGCCCTCGGTTTTCACAGTCTCTGCAGGTGATGCTGATGTTGGGATCCTCAGGTAGGAAAATGAGGGCTGGGCTGGCATTTTATCCCTGTGCTAGCATAGCTGTCACCAGCCAGCGGAGGAAAGGTGGAAGGAACCCCAGGGCCTGGAAAGGGGCTGGGCTGTGGAGGCAAAGGTG
>NC_043708.1:133849468-133875489 GCF_006229205.1 Suricata suricatta
CCAGCCCGGGGCAGGGGGCTCACAGAGTGAAGGGGGCTTGCCAAGCGCCAGGGCTGCCAGCTCGCCTGGGCTGGGCCATCGGGCCTTATGTAACCGACCCAGAGGCTCCAAGAAACACCTCAGCTGGCCGGGTGTTCATCTTGGAGCGCGGTTTGCAGCTATTTCCTATAGAGGGAGGTTTTGCTGAGCACCGGGTTTTCTGCATTTTCCATCCATTTGCTATTAAAGAAAAGCAGGGGACAAAATATCAGATCCTTCCCTGAGATTGCCAGAAATCTCCCAGTTTTGAAGAATGAAGAGCTTAAGTTCTGTCTTGTGGTCCCTGGACGCCTGATCCATGTGAGGCAGCAGAAGCTGATCCCAAGATGCAACTGGCTCAAACCGGCAGCTCCCTCGGGGTCTGGCAGGGAGTGGGTGCTGAGCCCCGCCCCCCCAGCGGGTGCTGGGCTGCCTCCTGGGCTTACATCACGCCAGGAGGAGAGGCGGGGAGGGGAGGGGGGGGCAGACCTGCTCAGAAGCCCTGGAGGGAAGAGCTTTGGTTAGAAGGCTTCAGTCAGCCTTGGGGTGGTTGGTACAGGCCCCACTAAAATTCCAGTTGCACCAAAAAATTCATCATTAAAATTCTCATCTCAGTCTTCATGCTGCGTGTCCACAGAGCCGCACATGGGGAAGGACAGACAGAAGTCTTTAATACATTCCTGTGGGGGAGAGCACCTTGGGAAGCCAGGGCTTCCCTGGCAGGGTGGAGGATGGGTCAGGAAAGGTCTGGAGCACCAGACCTTCATGGGAGGGCAAACCTGGGGACATCAGCTCTCAGTCCCACCAGCTCCGAGTAAGGGGTGTGCCTGAACCCCACGCAGGGATGGGAGCAGGAAGACCTCACGGGGGCCTACACTCTGGTTCCAGAGTGAGCACAAGTGGAGGAGGCGGAGCTTTGTCTAGGATGTCCTCAGGTCTGTCCCTCCTGGGTCCACCCCTGGGCGCTCGGGCCACTCCCCTGCGCACGTGGGAGGCAGTACAGAAAGCCTGATGACCCCAAGCCGACCGCCTACCACCGGTCTCAGCACCGCCCCTAGCAATCTGTGTGATTCGGCAGCGGCTGCCTTCTCTCTCTGTCCCTGTGACTTCATCTGTGAAATGGAAATGACACCAGCCTCTCCACGCAAAGGGTGAGGGTGGCGGGCGTGAGGGTTGAGATAAAGCAGCCAAGCGAATGCGGGAGCACGTCCAGTGCTCCATCAGTGTGAGCGGTTAGGAAGCCAACCAGTGTTTGAGCAGCTGAATAGGGGCAGCTCTGGGGCATCTCTGTCTACAGGCGGCGTGGGGGGCCCAGGAGTGGGGCGAGGCAGGGCACCCCAGGAGTGGGTGGGGAAAGAGCCCTGCCCCGGGGGGTTTCCGGTACAGCACAGGCCTAATGGAAGGACAGCGCATGGAAGGCAGAGGCGGGAGGTAGAGTGCAGGACATGCTGCCTGGACGAGGCATCAGTTTCCCAGGGGCTTCCTGGGCTCTGTGACCACAGGAACTGTGTCAGGCCAGGCAGCATCACCCCATCATCCCAGGCCAAGTGCTCCTACAGGACCCCCATGGAGGAGAACCAACCGGATGAGGCTCAGGGGAATGTGGATGATGGGAGGAATTGGGTCAAATGTCCCCTCCCTCTTCTGGGGAACTTTCTGGAATCCTTGTGGGAACTCGCACAAAGGACCTCATCCTGAAGCTTCTCCACACCTCGGCCCACAGTCCAAGGGGCGCTGAGTTCCCTGAGGGCAGGGCTGTGTCATCCCCGTGCGGGGCACCAGCACAGAGAAGGCCACAGACAAGATTGGTTTTTCGATGGAGGGGGCGCCTGGGCGGCTCAGTGTGTTAAGTGTCCGACTCTTGATTTTGGCTCGAGTCCTGATCTCACGGTCTGTGAGATGGAGCGCTACGTCGCGCACTGCGCTAGCAACTCGGAGCCTGCCTGGGATTCTCTCCAGCCCTCCCCCATTCGCTCTCTCTCAAACCAACTAACAAGTCGGAAAAAACAAAAAAAAAAAAAGAGCATTTTGCAGTGAGGCCTGGGTTTGCGCCCCGGCTCACCGCTCAACCAAACGACGGCTTGAACAAGTCTCGGTGTCTAATATACTTAGTACGGCGTAACTCCTATGAGCCCTTCACTTCTTCATCTAGTGGTTCATTCGTTCATTAGTTCAGTACTTACTGAGTGCTTACTGTGTGCAAGCTCCTGGACAGAGCAGAGACAATAAACTATAGACATAATCAACAAACAAAGCACACGGTAAGTTAGGGGGGCATGAGCACCATAAGGAAAAAACAAGTGGCAAAGGATAAAGGAGATGGGGTGCTGGGGGCAGGGGTGAGGGTGAGGCGCAGTGGGAGGTGTTTTTGCATATAAAGCGCCTGACATGATGAGTAAGAGAATGGATTCTGGAACCAGATTGGGTTTAAATCCTAGCATGGGCTTGCTGTGTGACAGCGGTAAGTCACTTGACCTCTCTGTGCCTCGGTTTCCTCAGCTGCAAAATGGGGATGTTAGTAATAGGAGCCACCTCATAAGGGATTATCACAAGAACCGAGGTAATACATGTAACATGCCTGGCACAGGACCAGCACCTTGTGAGGCCTGTGTGAGCATCGAATAGAAGCAACCAGAAGCACTAAGCAAATGTCAGCGTTACAACCGAGAATCCTAGGCTTCGCCGTATTTCCCCGGCCCCCTTCGGGTGCAGACATGGGAGAGGGTAGGCAAGACAGCCCTCAGCTCTGTCAGCTCAGGATCCCGTCGGAAGCCCCTTCCTCTCTTCCTCTCAGCTGTGCAGGTCTGGACCCAGCTGATCTTGAACCCCGTCTCTACCGCAGCCGGGCCGGGGACCTGGGGCAGGTCTCAGGACCTCCGTGAGCTAGTCTCCGAGGAGGGTATAACAATAGCTGATTGTTTGCCCAGCCCCAGGCCCTGTTCTAACTTCTCTGCAAACATCACCTCATTCCATCTGTCCTGATCCTCTGAGTTGGTTCTTTCATTATTCTCTCCAACAGGTGAAGACACTGCGGCGCACACAGGTAGAAGCTTGCCTGGTCTGGTGCAGCCAGGATTCGAACACCTATCTGCCTGACTCCAGACGCCCCCATCCCTGGCTATAGGGCCACTCAGGATGGGTGCATAACACACATGTGCCAGGCTCAGAGTCTCACCTGGCTCTGTCCCTGCCATCACCGGTTCCGTCCCCATGCGTGGCTGGAGAAATGGCAGGTAGCCTGGGCCCCGGGGCCATTTTGTTGTCATTTGCACTTTTATTCATTTATTATTTTTTTAATGTTTATTTTTGAGAGAGAGAGAGAGACAGAGTGCGAGAAGGGGAAAGCGGAGAGAGAGAGGGAGACACAGAATCCGAAGCAGGCTCCAGGCTCTGAGCTGTCAGCACAGAGCCCGACGCTGGGCTTGAACCCACAAACCACGAGATCGTGACCTGAGCCAAAGTTGGACGCTTAACTGACTGAGCCACCCAGGCGCGGTTCATTTGCACTTTCAGATTCTTTCTGCCAGGCATCATCGTGGGCTCCAACACTGCAGGTGGCCTGTATTTCACACCCTCCCCCTGTCCCGCACGCCCCTCCCCCCAAATAATCCTGGGCTCTGCTACTTGCTGTCATCAAAACAATTACATGTTAAACATCCATATTTGGCCCGAATGCTGACCTCCCTGAGAGACCAGGCTGAACCACATTTCAGAAAGAAACAACAACATTGAAAGACCGAATAGACTAGGATGCTTGTTTGTTTTAATGAAAAGACCCAGAAGAGACTAAAATGTCTGGGGGTGGGTGGGCGTGTGGGGTCAGTCTGGGGCACCAGGGAAGTGGAGTCACTCGTCAGAGACGATCCCAGAGGGCCGCATGGACAATTAGAAATAGACCTGCCTGTGCTTATTCCAGCATGTGGGTCTTTAAATAGAGCCCCGGGGGCACCTCTGTAAATGCTGGAGGAGGTGTCCCTTCTGCAGGCTGTTTTTGGGACTGGGTAGCTCCGGCTTTCAATGGGCTGTTTGTCGAGCGTCTGCTGCAGCCTCTGCCAGACAATGAGTGGCTCCAATTCTCATTCTCCTGCTGCTGCTTTCCTTAAACAAACTCCAGAAGCCACCGTCAGCCTGGGAGCGAGGCTTGCTTACGCAAGAGTGCACGGGGAGCCGCGGCCGTGGCACAAGGGATCCCAAGGCTCCTGGGCAGGGACCGCCCTCGGGGCCCTGGAAGGGTTCCAGAGCAGCTGTGGGGGGTTGGGAGGGACCCGAGGAAAAGCCTGGCCCCCCTGGTCCCTGAGTGCCCCGCCTTTCAGAGGCTCACCTTGCTCCTTGACTCCTAACACAGCACCCTTTCTGCTGTGGGGAGATGGCACCTGGGGTCCCTGCAGAAGGCTGTGACGAGTCCGGCCCCACCAGGCAGGGGACAGGCAGGGGAGTGTCTACTCGTTCAGCCCTGTCTCCATCCGTTCAGTCACTCCCGTGTCTGCATTGCTTCCATAATCACAGTCACGGCGGCTCCATCTATGGGACATGTCCTGCGTCCCTGGGCACCTGCTAAGCGCCCCGCGTCTGTTCTTTCTTTAATTCCCACAACTCTGAGTGGGATTAGCCTCCCTTTATTATCCCCACTTCACAGATGAGCAAACTGAGGCTCCGGGAGGCCAAGTTCCTGCCGTCAGTCAAGAGCAGGCTGGGACTCTGACCCAGGTGTGTTTGATTCTGAAGCACATGTTCTTGGACGCTAAGCACCCCCGCTCTGGCCATGCAGGAGGCACAAACCCTGTTCTCCAGGAGCTCAGCCTGGTGGGCAAGAGAAGCAAAAAACGGACTATTACAGAGAAGCTTCAGGGAATACTGATGGGCTCAGGTGGGAAGGAGCGCCTCCTCTAGCCCAAGGAGAGCAAGTAGGTTATAAAGAACTTAGAAGAGATCTTTGAGTTGTTTTGTTTTTTTTAAATTTAAAGTCAGGGGCACCTGGGTGGCTCAGCCACGTAAGCCTCTGACTCTTGATTTTGGCTCAGGTCTTGATCTCATGGTCTGTGAGACTGAGCCCTGCATTGGGCTCTATGGTGAGAGCGTGGAGCCTGCTTGGGATTCTCTCTCCTCTCTCTGGCCCTCCCCTGCTCTCTCTCTCTCAAAATAAATAAACATTTAAAATAAATAAATGAATAATTTAAAAAGGTAAAAGCCAAATGCAGGAAGCAGATATGTTCCCCTACTTAAACTGAAGGACTTCTGAGACAGCAGGAGGGGTATGTGTGAGTGTGTTTATGTGTGTGAGCCCCCAAAGTGTGTGTGTGTGTGGGTGTGTGTGTGTGTGTGTGTGTGTGTGTGTGTGTTGACTCTGATGGTGGATACAGGGAGCAATGAGGCAAGGCTTGACGCTAGAGGCTCATGAACCTTCCGTAGATGCTGGGGTCTGGCCATTGGTTTCATCAACTAGTGACCTTGGTAAGTCCACAGCCACACTATTTACTGAGAACCTCTGGGAGAGCCTTCTACGTCAGGATAGCCTTGAGCTGTCAAAGCGGGTTGAGTCCCCACCACGATAGAGCCTAGATGAGTTCAGTTTTTCAGATCTGGAAACTGAGGCTTGGTGCTCTTAGGACCCTTGTCAAGGTGCATGTCACAGTCATAATTACCAGGACTCAAAAACTTCAAGGATGGGGTCTTAAAGAGTATCTATCTGAGCCAGCCATCCAGTTGGTGACTCCCCTCCAGATGTCTGTCCAAAGCGATGGCTGCAGATTTTGTCTGAGTGCATTTAGTAGGCGATAATGCGTTACCTTCCAAAGCGCATCATCTGTCCTCAGAGAGACGTCACAATTACTAACAAGTTCTTCCTTAGTTTGAGTGGAACTCTGTCTCTATCACTCCAGTTCCCCCTGGGGGCCCTATAGACCATAATCTCTCTCTTCCAGAGGCCAGCCCTCTGGAAATTAGGAAAAGACCCCTGAGTCTTAGCCAGGAGGCCTCAGACACACAGTGAGGCTGCCCGTTGAGGAATCCGGTCCCACTGCCCTGCATCAGGCCCTGGTTCTCGCACTCGGTGGGGGTGGAGGGGTGGGGGGACAGTGGGCACAGACCCCAGAACCTCTGCCTAAGGACCAGCCCCTGGGGGCTTCTGCCCAACCAGGTCCACAGACTTGCTCCAACCCCGTGGGGTCCTCCGCCTTGTGCCAACTTTGCAGCAACTTCTGGCCTCTCTTTCCCGGAGCTAGAGAGTAGTCTATGCCCTACTGTTCACGCCCGCGACCCGCAGGCGTGAATCTCTCCCAGGACGTGCGGCCCCCTGACTCACCCGGGGCCCGCCCTGGGTAACCTGCTGCGCTGTCCTTTCACAGGGTACATTTCCATGAGGCCCGGGTTTGGTTCCCAGAACAGCAGTAAAGGAAGGACCCACACATTTCCCCAGCCCCCCTTGCCCAACCAGTGTTGACCGAAGGACCACGTGACACAGGAGTGAGTAAGGCAGGAGCCTGGACAGAGCGGGAGGGGGACCAGGAGCAGGAGGGCAGGGTCCTGCGGCTGCTCATCACCCAGGACAAAGCCTGGCATTGTCCATGTGCCCCTCCCCCAGCTGCCCCCTGCCGGGCTTCAGGAGGCTTCCAACCTAAGCCTGAGTTGTTAGGTTGGATCCTCCTCACCGCCTCCCCCCCCCATAAGGGCCCACCCCCTGGGAAACGGTTCCTGCTTGGGCTCAGGAAGCAGCAGGTTAGGAATACGGGCCCTGGCACTTTCCTTGCCCCCATCCCTCACCCAGCCCCTTGGACGGAGCCTGGCAGTGGAAGGAGGCCTCTGCATCTGGAATCTTCCAGCCCTCCTGTTCCTTTGGCTGGGCATATTTGTCTTGGCCGCCTTCACCTGGGCTTTTTTACAACAGATTTTCTTTCCTTTGCTCCCCCCACCCCCCTGCCCCCAACCGGCAGCTGGTCTCAGGGTGCACAGAGCGGGGCCTGTTTTCTAGGAGCCACAGGCTCCTCTCTGTGCCGCAGCCCACCCGCGTCTGAGCCTCCAGCTGCCAGGGCCCTGGAGGGCTGTGGAGAGCAGCCTGGACAGAGTGGCCGAGGCGGGGCCTGGGACCAGAGCGCCAGGCAGGGGGGCGTGGGGACCCCGAGTGAGCAGGGGCAGGAGGAGAGAGGCCGATGCACACCAGGCAGCTTCACGGAGACTTGCTGGAGAAGCTCAGGGACCAGATGGAGAGAGTCCCAAAACCAGTCGGAGAGAAGGAGAAGGGAGAGCCTGAGCTGGTCTGGTGGGAGGTGCCTAGGAAGAGGGGGGCCCGCACTGGAGTCCCTTATTACCTGTCAGCTTCGGGCCCCTGCCCCTGCTCCTAAATCGTAACGTAGAAATGATCATGTTTTACTTGCTCTCAGGTAAGGAACTGGGCTTCCTGACGTGCTTTCCATTTTGAACACCTATGACTTAATAGCTGGGTTTTTAAAGAAAATGCCAATAAAAGGTTATTTGTGTGCAAACAGAACGTCGATATGACAAGATGGGCCTGGGGTCGGGGAGGGGGGGCCTGGTGACATCCAGATTGGGCGGTGGGGATGAAATCCGTTTTAAATCACAGCCAGTCCACCTCCGGGGGTCGTTTTGGAATAGAGGGGTCTTTACAGGTCCCTCTTCACGGCCCCTCCTGGGGCAGACTTCCCCCTTGAAGCCCCCAGCCTTGGCCCGGTGTCTGGCCCGCCCACTCCCTGCCCTGCTAAGGCTCCCCCCCACCCCCGCCAGCGCCTCTGACCTTGCTCACGGCCAGCTGGCCCACGGGGCAGGCTTGGCGCCCAGTGTCCTCTGCTCTGAGGGTAACTCGGGGCACCGGCTGTGTGAGCGCACCTTCACGGACGCCCGGGCCTCGTTCGTGAAGCCTGGTGCCGGCTGAAAGGTCCTGCCCACTCTGTCTCCCGTGCCACGGACGGATGGACAGACAGCCTCTCGGCCTCCAGCTCCATCCCCCCATGCAGCTCGGGGTGCTCTCCTGGTCCCAGAATCCCCTTCCAGAGCTCTTGCCCATCCCACGTCCCAGCTGGGTCCCCCTCTCTCATCTCCAATTACATCTCTGCGGGTCCTTCTCTGTGCAGGTCCCTGGTCCTTGCTGTGGCCTCTGGCTGAAAGTGGTGACATCCCAGGGGCTGTCCCCACAGCCTCATGGCTGCCGGCCCCGGCACACCCCGAGAACCCCGGCTGCTTGCCACTGCCCGGTCTCCACCCCGCATCTTCATCCCACGCCGGGCCTCTCCTCGCTCCGTCCGTTCTAACAGACTTGGTCTGCTTCCTGCCACGTACTTGATCTATAGGCAATTCTCGCCGTTCTCAGCGATGTTCTAGAAAGCCGCCGCCGTGAACTCTGAACTGGCAAACACCGCACTGTCATTCTTAGGAGAGAACAGGGTCAGTTCCTGCCAGGTCCATCAACCCATCAATACGCAACGCTGTCTTACACGCACGTCCGTTTAAGGACGTCTTATTTAACAGATGCTGTTGGTTCATTAACCTGCAGTGAAGACTCCCGCCCGAACTGAGCTTTCAGACCTGTACTTCCTCCGTGAGGCCCAGCACACCAGCCAGCACTTCAGGCCTTGGCGTGCGGGCCATTTGAAACAGAGAAATCAGGGGCGCCTGGGGGGCTCCGTTGGTGAAGCGTCCGACTTCGGCTCCAGTCATGATCTCATGGTTCGTGGGTTCGAGCCCCACATCAGGCTCTGTGCTGACAGCTCAGAGCCTGGAGCCTGCTTCGGATTCTGTGTCTCCCTCTCTCTCTCTTCCTCTCCCCAGCTTGTTCCCTCTCTCTCAAAAAATAAAACAAAACAAAAACCCCGGTGACATCACCCACAAAAAGCACAAACCTGTAAAAAAAAACAAACATGCAGCACTAAACAGACCATGAAAAGGACACTTGCTAACAATGTGGGAGCGGAAACAAGTAGGCAAGCTCAGGTGGCAATTCAAAGTTGTCACTGATCTGTGCACATCCACGAATGACCGTGCGGCAGTCATTGGGTTTTGAGTTGCAAGTAAATTTGAGCAGGTAGGAAAATTCACAAAAGTGTAACCCACAAATAATGAGGATTGACTGCTTGGCTCTTGGTCCCCCGCCCTTCCTCCCTTCCTCCACCAAATCCTTCTGGATCTTCTCTGCCATGTCCCCCCTTTGTCCACTCTGCCCCTACATAGCCAGTCCTTACTTGTTCACACAGCAAACATTTATTGAACACCAAGTACATACACCAGGCACCGTGCTAAGGACTTTGGAACTCCAGAAAATGGATGGGAGTCTAGGTCAAGGGTTGGCATACTTTTTGTGTAAAGGGCCAAAAAGTAAGCATTTCAGGCTTTGAGGGTCATCTCTGTCACAACTACCTAACTCTACCATCATAGCCCGAAAGCTGCCACAGATGATATGCAGGTGAATGAGCTGTTCATTACAAAAGAGGTGGTGGGCGCTAGTCTGTCTGCCGACCCCAGGTCTAGAAGAGTCCCGTCTCCTGACTCCTTACCACAGCTCTTTCCCCCTGGGCTCCTCACTCTCCTCTCCCTGTGTATGGTCCATTTGCACCCAGCTCCCCTGGCAATCCTACCCTCAAGCTGCCTGGGATCCTGAGTGTCCTGCTCCCTGACACGGCAGGGTCCTAGCACAGCAGGGGATCTGTCGATTTGCTGCTACTGACAAATACATACATGAATCGGTGTGCCATATTTATGCCTGCACGGGACCCAACGTTTGGCCCCAATACTCTTTAAAAAATATGTCAAGACAACTCCATGCTCATATTTAAAAATAGAGACATCCGAGACCCTTTCTGGACACAGTCCCTAAAATTTCAAGCACTTTTTCAGGGATGAGGCTCCCAGGTGCACAGTTTCCTCAGGGAAGGGGCCGGAAGGGCATACAGCTGAGACGATGAAAGGGAACGCTTCTTCCTTCTGTCTTCCTCCTTCCTCCTCCTTATTCCTTTCCCTTCTCTCCCTTTTTCACCTTCCCTTTCTCTCTGCAGGGAAAGCTGGATGGCCAGGTGGCCGCTGAGGGTTGCCTTTGGTCTACAGTTTCTGGGAGGAAGTCCCTGACTCTGGGTTGTCTTGGCCAGCTCTTCCTGGCCCATGACAGATGTCCCCGTGGGCATAACATTCCCTGTACTTGGCTGGAGACCCCCCTGGGACTGTGTCTCTTGGAGTCTTCACAAAGCTGCAGGCAGCTGGGTTTAGATCCAGGGGAAGACAAACACTCCCAACAGAAGCAAGGAATCCCCAGGAAAGGGAATTGGGCCAACAGAGTCAAGAAGAAAATAAATTCCCAAGCCCCACCCTTCTTGAATCCCACAGCACAGCTTTCCCCGGAAGCCTATTGGCTCGGACCCTGTAAAGGCATATGAACGCACTCACACACACATGTACAAACATGGCCTCATGGCCCACAGGGCGGAAAAGACATCTCAGGCTGGTTTAGCATGTCTTCTCAATGTGTCGCTTCTCTCTATAAAGTCTCCACCCAATGGGGAAAGACTGAGAAAATCCGGGACATGAATCCTGGGCCTCTGAGGGTGATAGGAACTGCAGGTGTGTGTGAAGGTGAGTCATCTTTCACACTTGCTCACAAGCCTTCTATAGGTCCATACACCCTTGGAGGCTGGGTTCCACAGGGGGAGCCCTGAGGGGACAGGCCCCATATGACACAGAGGACAGAAACCCTAAAAGAGGAGACAGGAGAGGTGCACGATGGAGAAGCTCTGGGTGGGTGTCGTCCACACCTGCGCCCGTGGAAGTAGCTCCCATACGAAGGTGGCCTCCGGGACCAGAGAAGACAGGGTGGACTCTCAAGGATGCTGTGTGGTCCAGACCCTCCCGGAACAGAAAGACTCCATTCTTCAAAGACCGTGTGAACGCTGAGGTCTACAACAAGCGAGTGTTTGAGAAACGGAAGCCCTGGGTGGGGCGCAGGGTGGCAGGTGATGAAGACTCAGGCAGCCCCGAGTCAGGCAGACATGGCTGTATGACCTGGCTCTCCCCCGGCTCCAAACTCTTCATCAGTCCCTCGGGCTAACCATGAGCACCTCCCGCCCCAGGCTTGTTGGGAGGATTCATTAGATAATGTTTTGCCCAGTGTTTGGCATGTAGAAAACCTGCAAAACCTCCACGGCCATGATGACAAAGATGATAGGGTTGATGACGGATTCTCTGAGCTTTTGGCGGTGAGGGCATGTGTTCATCCAAGCTGCCGTTTCTTGTATTTGTCTCATCTATGAAACTGAGATGGCTTGGCCGAATGAGTCCCAAGATCACTGCAAGAGCCAAAGTCTTAGGACTCCGGGACTTGATGCATCCTGGGACTCCATAGAAAATAGCTGATGCCCTGCTATGGCCCTGCTCAGAGCAGGAGTGGGGAAAGCCCAGCTGAGTTACAAACAGGGAACACTACTCCGGTGCCCCGTGGCCTCCCTTGACCTTTGCAGCCAGGGCACCTGTGCAGAGAAGAAAAGCAGTGCCTTGTAACCAGGCCACGGAGTCAACACACACCCACCCTTCTGTGAATGTGGTGACCCGCTTCTCTGACATGAGGGCCATGCGTTCATTTTGCCTCATATAAACGGAACCAGATGATACAGATCCTTTAGTCTTGGTCTTCCTCTCCTCAGTGTGTCTTTGAGATTCATCCATGTTGTGCCTATCCACAGTTCATCCTTCAGACCGCTGAGAAGTATTCCATTGTATGGATATACCACAATTTGTTCATGGATTCGTGGTCATTGGGTTGTTTTCCGTGTGGGGCTAGTATGAATAAAGCTGCTGTGATTTACAACAAAAGCCCCACTGGAGTTCCATGGGAGAAAACTGTCTTGAAATAAAGGATACTGGAGCAGCTGGGTATCTATACTTTACCTCTAATTTACATGTCACACAAAAAGTGATGCAAGGTGGATCACAGGCCTGAAGTAGGAAGGTAAAACCCTCTTCTATGAGAAAACAGAATATCTTCGTGACCTTGAGAAGGGCAAGCATGTCTTTTTTTTTAATGTTTTAAATTTTTATTTTTGAGAGACAGAGAGAGACAGCGTGAGCAGGGGAGGGTCAGAAAGAGAGGGAGACACAGAATCTGAAGCAGGTTCCAGGCTCTGAGCTGTAAGCACAGAGCCCAACATGGGGCTCGAACCCATGAACTGTGAGATCATGACCTGAACCAAAGCCGGACGCTTAACTGACTGAGCCACCCAGGCGCCCCTGGACAAGCATGTCTTAAACAGGACATAAAAGGCATTAACCATTAAAGAAAAAATAAAAAGAAAGTGGACTTCATTTAAAATAATAGCCTTTTCATCAAAAGACATCATTAAGGGAGGGGGTGCCTGGGTGGCTCAGTCAAATGTCTGACTCTTGATTTTGGCTCAGGTCATGATCTCATGATTTGTGAGATCAATCTCTGCATCAGGCTCTGAGCTGATGGTGCAGAGTCTGCTTAAGATTCTCTCTCTCTCCCTCTCTCTGCCCCTGCCCCACTTGTGCTCTGTGTCTCTCAAAATAAATAAGTAAAAATTTAAAAATTTATAAAAAAACCAAAGACGTCATTAAGTATATGAATAGATAAGCCAAAGACTAGGAGATATTTGCAATATATTTATATTTCTGAGAAAGCAGTGCTATTCATAATGTTCTAAAACTTCACACGTCAAATATATGGAAAGAAATAACTCAGTTAAAAAAACATGTAGAGGTGCCTGGGTGGCTCACTTGGTTAAACGTCCACCTCTTGGTTTCTGCTCAGGTCATGAGCTCACAGTTCATGGGTTGAACCCTATGTTGGGCTCTGTGCTGTCAGTGCGGAGCCTGCTTGGGATCCTCCCTCTCCCTGTCTCTCTACCCTTACCCTGTTTGTGCACGCATGCTCTCTCTCTCAAAATAAGTAAATAACTTTAAATAATTTTTTTAATCTTTTAAAAAATATGTGAACTATTTGAACAGAAACTTTTCAAAGGACACCAAAAAGGGCTGGTAATCCAAGGAAAAAATGCCCAACATCAATATTTACCAGAGAAATGCAGCAAAACCACAATGAAACCTTGCGGCATACACGTCAGAAAGACTGACACTAAAGACACTGACATTACTGAGTGTTGGGGGAGGATGTGGAGCCACCGGAACTCCTGCACGCTGCAGGTGGGAGGGTGAGGCGGTTCAGCCACTTTGGAAAAGTGTTTGGTAGAGCCTCCTAAACGTGAATAACACCCTGTGACTCAGCAACTCCACCTCTAGGAATACAGCCAACAGGAAGTATGAATATTCACCAAAAAGACACAAACAAGAATGACAATAGCAGCTTTCCTCATAACGCCCGGCGTACTTTAATCCAGATAAAATAGAAATGCTATCTTCTAGGATGACTTCAGTCTTGGGTTTGAGAGGACACAGGACCAGAGAGGTCTATGCAGAAAGCTGCAAAGCTCGGCTCAGGAAGGAGACTGGTAACATGGCGGGAAGGGAAACAGGTGGTCCCTAGAAGATTATGATGAATCTGGAAAGGGGGTGATTGTGATCTCTGCTATCTACATGAGCCCTATCGAGCTACATTGGAGCTTGGGATGAGGAGAGAGAAGCCAGGGAGAGTGAGGTCTTTGAGGGGGACATTCTCCATTTTTCATGTCACGAGTGGGCACCCACTGTCCAGTGAGACCCATGAACACTGGGATCAGGTCTCCTGCATCAAGCCATGAGGGGAACTGATTGTGCTTCCAGAGAGCTGGACCTTCTGTCGCTCTGCCTGCGCATGCATGTCTACCAGCTCTCTCCTCCCACTGTTACTGTCACTGCCACTGACGGGGAAGGGCTGTGCCAATGGGAATCCAGGAATCCCCTGGGCCAGGGGCTCTGTAGCTACCCACATTGGCTGTATGCCCAACATGACATCTGTCCTGAGAACAGAAATAACCTCATCCAGACACAGAACGAAAGAGACGCTTGACAAGGAGATATGTAAGCATTTCCTAGAGCAGGCACTATGGCTTCAGAACCTGCAGGCAAAGGACACGTGTGGGGCTTGGTCCCAAGTAGGGACCTGGATCTTACCCAGGAAATATTTGGGTAGACCTCCCGCCTCAACACACACACTTGATTAAACTTTACCTCCTGGTGATAGAGGAGAACCAAAGAAATATGTCATTTTTAGTAAGTGGCACTGTTGAAAAATATTGTTAGAAAAAAATAGAAATAGAAATTTCACCTGCTTTAAAAGCAAATAGTGCACAGGAAGCCACAAGACTATTTTAAAATCTCATATTGAATAAGTCCAGGAAAGACGTGAGCTAGGGCTCCAAAGAAGTAGCTGCTAAAAAATGAACCTGCCTTGCTGGGCTGGTGAAGTTGCCCAGGTCATTAGCAGAGGAAACGCGTCATTTCAAAAACGGGAAGGGAGGGGCGCCTGGGGCGCTCAGTTGGTTAAGCGTCCGACTCTTGATTTCAACTCAGGTCATGATCCCAGGATCGTGAGATCGAGCCCTGCATTGGGCTCTGTGCTGAGATTCTCTCCCTCTGCCTCGCCCTCCCCATTTGTGCTCTCTCTCTCTAAAATAAAAAAAATTTTAATTAAAAAAAGTGGGAAGTGAGTCTAAGGAAACACCGGAGCTCAGAGGCCCCTTGGAGGGGCAGCCGGTTCTGCCCTTGTCCTGTTACACCTTGTACCTCTTCCTGATCTGTTTAAGGCCCTGCACTGTCCTTCTCTGTGCATTCTAACTTCCTCTTATAGAAGCACCAGATTCTCTCTTCCATAAGCCTTTCCTTTTTTTTTTTTTTTTGGTTATTTATTTTTCGAGAGAGAGTGCGCGCAAAGTAGAGGAGAGGCCGAGAAAGTGGGGGCACGGAGGATCTGAGGCAGGCTCTGTGCACACTGTCAGTACAAAGACCGACATGGGGCTCCAACTCGCAAACCGCGAGATCGTGACCAGGGCCAAAGTCGGATGCTTAACCCAACTGAGCCAACCCAGTGCCCCCATAAGCCCTTCTTTTATGGGCCTGCCTTGATAAGGTTTCTAGGTCAAAGGTGTGAACAAGGAACTTCTTACATGAGACATTTCAAACCAGTAACAACAAACTAAAGTGTGTTAAATGCTCTGAGTGAGGGAGGGCAGGGAGGCCTTCCAGTGACCCCGGGCCTGGGCTGGGTGTTGAGCCAGAAGAAGAGAAGGAAGGACCTTCCTGGGGGAGAAGCCCCAAGTGCAAGAGCCCAGAGCTATGACTGCTCAGCAGGTGACAGGAAGCCTGAGGGAGAGAAGCAGGCCAGGAGGAGAGAGGCCAAATCTGAAGGAGCCATCTATGCCTCACCCCTCTTTTCAATGTACCCAGAAGGCACACACACAGGTATCAGAGGAGCAAGGGGCAGCATGGGATTCATGCTGTGGGGCCGCATCCCACTCCCCTCCGTGCCCTCGGGATAAAGGCATTGCTACACAAGGGAGGTCCAAAAAAGAGCAATTATGCCTGTCAGGGCACAGAGGACCTAGTCTGAAAACCGATGCCAATATTTGCTTGTTGGATCTCAAGAGAATTGAGAAGAGACAAAGTCCTCACGTCATGAGGCACACGGAGAAGGCTCAGCACTTGAAAATGGCGGTGGTGGGGAGCACCCCCGCTAAGCTTAGGAAGGGGTGTTTGGGGAGGAATGACGGAAAGCAGTAAGTACTTTACTCAGGAAGCTGCACACATCTGGAATCAATCCACCCGAGCAATGGTAGGGAGGCAAACAGAAATCGGTTCAAGAAGGGTTTCGATAATTTCAGGGGCGGGAGGACACGGTGATTATTAAGGGGATGTTTGGGACTTACGCCCAACCGCTTGAGGTTGGAGTCTCGGAGCACCGGCATGCTTTCCCAGCAAGCTTTGCAGACAGAGCAGACCAAGGGCTGGGTCAGACTGACCACTCACCCAACCCAGCTGGCACCGCCATTGCTTCCTGTATCACTGGCCTCAAGCCCGGCCGACCCTGGTTCTGATAATGACGGGGAAGCAGGATTCGGAGGGGGAGGGGCTGAGCCTGTGAACTCACCCTACAGAACCGACCCTGTTCTGGTCCCTATTTGCACACCGATGTGCCGACCTCTAGGTCCTGAGGAGGGCTATGGACAGACACCCTGTCCCTGGGCTTCGAGCACCCTCTGAGCTTTCTTCATAGAGGTCTCTTTATCTCAACAGGAAAAGGCCTGTTTTCACATGGATATCACTTATGGGTGATATGAGGACCAGATAGAAGGTTTCTACATTCAGTGTCAGGGGTAGGGACGTGGAGATGGTTAACAAAACAATCAGGTAATCATAAGGAGGACGAGGAGCTAAGAACAGGGGACAGAAAAATGGAGTCAGCTATACTGCTACAAGTAGTCATGGGCAGTCATGGTCACTGTGACTGACGGTGTCACGGGGAGGCTGACAGCTGAGACCGAGCCCTGGAAGGAAAGGTGGAGAAGGCACAGTGGAGGGGCTACTGGTAGAGGTGGGGAAGGCGGCAGTGGTCCCGGCGATTCTGGAGCAGATGGTGGTGGAGGTGGTGAAGGGGACAAAGTCAGTGGAGGTAAACCTGGAGGCGAGCTTGACTGTGGCCAAAGCGATCCTGGAGATAGCAGAGCATTGGCGGTGGAGGTGACGGTGGCAGTGGCGGACTCATGATGGTAGAGGTGACGCAGATGAAGCCAGGGTAGATAAAGGGGGAGGTGATGATAAGTGGAGGCAATCGGGGATTCGTGGCGTGTGTGGGTCTTGAGCCACATTTACACACTCGTAGAATTTAGGTAGAGAGGACGGAGCAGGACATCCCAAGCCAGGGAAATGTGAGTGCGCACCTCAGGGGACAGAATAAACCGGTTGATTCTGTGGGACAGGGAAGACAGCATCTGGCTGAGGGGCACCCGAATGCTGGCCTGGCATGGGGAATGGATCACAAGGGGGAGAGTAAACCCAGACAGAGGCGTTCAGATTCTGGGTGGTGAATGGAGAGGCCTGGAAGCCCGGAGCAAGGCGGGGCTGTCAGGGAAGAAGGTGTGCCGTGGGTGGTCTGGAAATGGAGTGCCGGCTGCTGGGAGGTGCGGCCTTGGCCTCAGAGACGCTGAACCCTCCAGACTGCAGCCCGGAGCGCCAGGTTCGTGCCAGGGGATGGGCTGGCTCCAGCTGGAGGCTCACTAAGCCCCACGTCTTAGCTTCGTTGCTCCTTTTCTCCCGAGGTCATGATTAGAACCACTCCCATCCTTAACTCTCACAGCAATACCCGAGGGATCAGGATGCATTTCGTCACACCGAGCCTTTGTCGGGCTGGATGGCAGTGGCGTACTGTGGCCAACTCAAACGGGCCAGTGACAGCCGATTGTGCAAATGTCTTCTCAACTTCAAGTTCAGTGACATAAGCGTTGGTGGCTTGATATCAGCTATGGTGGGAGCATCTATACCACAGACCTTGGCAGGTGCTCTAAGTTGGCTTTTCTGTTCCCAGAGATCTAATTGCTAAACATTTGCTACCACCCCACCGGCTGCCCTCCGGGAACCCCAACAAGCGTGAGGAGGCTCCCCACGCCAGGCCTGGGCACACAGCACATCCCTGCGTTCTAATGTCCTTTGTTATCTTTCAAACCTTACCCGCGTTACAGTAATTTCGAACCCCCAATAGGCAGGGAAACTCATCAGGCAGTTCTCGATATTTCCCCCAGCTTCTCCTTATAATAAAATTCAAGATATGCACAAAAGTTGAAGGAGCACACGATGGCCATGTACACACTTTCCAAGCCCACAATCAAATGCTCCTCCATTGTCCAGAGAATGTCATTTTCTGTTTTCTCTTCCAAACGAGGATCCAATTAAAGTTCCCGAATGCATTGGTTGTTTTGCTCCTGAACTCTGTTCTTCTTCCTCTTTAGTCTCTTTTAATCTAGAGCAAGGGTCTGAATTTTTCTGCCAAGGGCCAGATAGTAAATATTTTATGTTTTGCAAACCAAGAAGCAAAGTCAAGGTCGGTACTCAGATTAGCAACCATTCAAAAATATCAGTGGAGCGCCTGGGTGGCTCAGTGGGTTAAGCATCTGATTCTTGACTTTGGCTCGGGTCATGATCTCACGGTTCATGAGTTCGATACCCACATCGGGCTCCATGCTGACAGTGTGGAGCCTGCTTGGGATTCTCTCTCCCTGTCTCTCTGCCTCTCCCTTTCTCTCTTCCTTAAAAACAAGTAAAAATTAAAAAGAAAATAAAAATTTGAAAGGCTTTTTCTTAGCTCACAGCTGTACCAAACCAAACCAAACAAAACAAAACAAAAGCAATGAGCTAGATCTGCCCTCTAAGCTGTAGGTTGCTAACCTCTGATTTAGAGCCCTTTGTCCTCATTTTCTCCCCCATGCCCATGGATGTGTGTCCTGTGCATTTGAAGGACTCCCCCCTCACCCTGGTTTGATGTCCTCCTATTGCCCTCCTGAAATTCTTTTTCCTCCTGAAATTTGACCTTTAACTTGTAAGTGAAGTCCGAAGAACAGACAGGGAGTAACGTGCATGAGCAGAGGAGACGCACACAGTATTCAGAGTGACCATTCCCGGCCACCCGTCCGTGGATAGTGTCTCCGGGACCCCATGAGCTCACAGTTCCAGGGGACCGGGATGCATGTCACATCTACAACAGAGTAAGCGGGGCACCTTCGTCCACACCAGGGGCTTTCTATTCAAATCAGAAGTCACTTCAAATGCAGAAAGAAGGCAAGAGGGTTCAAAGAAACGTGAATGACCCAAGAGCTCTGTCACACTCATCCCCTATTCACCTGGCATCCCAGGGACCGGGTAGCTCACCCCACAAATGAGGACATTCAAGGGAAGGGCACGATAGAGCAATCTCTTCCTCCCAAGACCTCCTTACTTATAACTACAGGGAAGGGAGGGAGGGCTGCCAGAGTGTATCAGGAAGTGACATAAAAACAGCTGTGTTGGTTTTATGCAGCATTTCCACGGTTCTGGTAAGAACCAAGGACATGTGCATGTACAAAGCATGAGACATGAAATATGTCATTTTGGTGATTCCACAAATGAGCTAAATGCCTTTATGTTTGTGTTTACAAGTGGTATTGGGGCACCTGGGTGGCTCAGCCAGTTAGGCATCCAACTTGGGCTCAGGTCATGATCTCGCGGTTTGCGTGTTTGAGTGCTGCATCGGGTTCTTCACAGACGGCTCAGAGCCTGGAGCCTGCTTTGGATTCCATGCCTCCCTCTTTCTCTGCCCCTCCCCTGCTCATGCTCTTTCTCTCTCCTAAAAATAAACATTTAAAAAAATTAAAAAATTAGGGGTGCCTGGATGGCTCAGTCGGTTAAGCGTCCGACTTCAGCTCACGTCATGATCTCACGGTTCTTGGGTTCAAGCCCTGCGTTGGGTTCTGTGCTGACCGCTTCAAACCTGGAGCTTGTCTTTAGATTCTGTGTCTCCCACTCTCTCTGACCCTCCCCTGCTCACGCTGTATCTCTCTCAAAAAATAAATTAAAAATTTAAAAATTAAAAAAAAATAAAAGTGGCATTGTACATGGGGTGCCTGGGTGGCTCAGTGGTCAAGCATCTGACTCCTGATTTCAGCTCAGGTCATGATCCCAGGGTCCTTGAGCCTGTGCTAGGCTCCACTCTGACCATGGAGTTTGCTTAGGATTCTCTCTCTCTCTTTCCATCTGCCCCTCTACCCTGCTCTCTCAAGAAAAGAAAAGAAAAGAAAAGAAAAGAAAAGAAAAGAAAAGAAAAGAAAAGAAAAGAAAAGAAAAGCAAAGAAAAGCAAAGCAAAGAAAAGCAAAGCAAAGAAAAGAAAAGAAAGAAAGAAGGAAAGAAAAAGAAAGAACAAACGAACAAACAAATTTGAATAAAATGATCATGGCATGTATTTTTTTAAGTTGTCTGAAACAATTATTCTCTCCTGAAAGTAATATTACCAATTCAACAGTCAGCTTCATTGACTTCTGCTTGTACTCAGTTTTAGGGTTTGCTTTTTCCCCCCTCTTTATTTAGTTTTACTTTCAAATATGTAAAACGCTCACAGAGTTCAAAGTTAAAATGATATAAAGGGATGTACTCAGAAATGTCTACTCATCATCTTTATCTTCTCCAGCTCATTCCGCCACCTAGGTCAACACCCAATTACTATGTTCACTTCTCTCTTACACAAAAGGTAACACGATGTACTCTTTTAGGCATCTTGGTTTTTTTTCCACTGGACAACATGTCTTAGAAATCACCATCCATGCGTTTACAGGGATTTTCCTCGCTCTGTTTGAGGCCTGCCTGGTACTCACGATGTGGACCGACCACAGCTTATTCAACCAGTCCCCTACTGACGGGCGTTTGGGTTCTTCCTATCTTTGGTTTTTATCCATAACGCCACAGTGAATAATCACGTACTCCTTTTTCCAGTTGTATTTTCAGGGTTAGATCCCTGGAATGAGGGGGTGGGTCCAAGCACATCCGCCTCAGCCTCTGGCTTAGACGTCAAACTCCCCGCCATTTTGCACTCCCACAGCACGGCCTCGGAGTGAGTTGTCAAGCTTTGGGATTCTCGCCAACTTAATAAGGGAGAAATGATAGTTTGATGAAGTCTCAACATGCATTTCTCTAACTGCTTGTGAGACTGAACACAGTTCGTATGTTTGAGCCATTTGCCTTCCCTTTTCCTGCCAGCCGTCTGCTGGTGTCGTATACCCATTTTTCTGTTACGTTTTTGTTCCTTTCCTTCTCAGTTTCAAGGAGTGATTTACACGTCGATGCTTAGCCTGTGATTCAGACAGGGCAAATATCTGCCTCGACCTCCCCGGGGGTGGCATTCTGTCTTCTGACTTGGTTTATGGTGTTCGTGGAGAGGGTTTGTCTTTGGGGAAAGGCGGAAGGCAAAATCTACCAGCGCTTTCTTGGCTGTGTCCTCAGGATCTCGGACCACGACTGCCCAGTCCCAGGCCAAGGAAACTACCTGGACCAGATGCACAAACACCCAGGAGCTGGTGAGACAGGGAGCCATGGAGACCGGCGTGAGCATGGTGATGACTACCAGACCTCCTCCCCTCCAGGAGCTCAGGGGGGCCAGCGGGCGGGGGAGGGGAGCAGCCCTCAGGGAGAGGCCAGGGGTCCGTCCCTCCATGGGCTGGGTTTGTCCACAGGCTGTGAAATTCCTCCTGAGCGCGGCAGGACGTGGCACTGGGACTCCGGTGAGCAAAGCATTCCACACCCCACCCAGAATGAGGCATGAAGGAGGCCAGTCATGAGAGGGGAGGGGCAGGACCCTGAGTCAGTCCTTCTGAGCGGGACCCCTCGCTGACTCACCCAGGCGGGGGGCCCTTCCCGCACCTGGAAGGACAGAAAAACACCAGCGATGCCGACTCTAGGCCTGGGGGGATGTACGCCTTCATTCCCAGCTGCCTCCCTTTGGGTGCACCAAATACGACTAAAATTATAACCGATGATACTAAGTGTTAATATCTCTCGACACTCACACAGTTCAGTTGGAACGAGATGAAATTTCCACTTCCGTGGGCCCAGCGGGCTTGAACCCTGGCAGTTCCGTACGGCCAGATTTGAAATGTAGCAGCGATGTCCTAGGTGCTTCCTATGCATCGTGTCATTTGATTCTCACACCTCTACGAGGTGGGGTCTCACCTGAAGAATCGAGGCCAGAGACGTAAGGCCCACCCTCAGCACCTGCCTCTTCTCTCTTCCTGTCTGTCTGCAAGATTTTTCCCAGATCTGGGCTCATGCACTGCCAAGGGCAACCCCTCAGCCAGCGGGGACAGGAGCTGGTGGGTTTGTGCTCCAAGCACCCCCAGCCCCCGCCCGGCCCTGGGCAGTCGAGGGGGACGCAAGGCTGAGGCACGTTCTACCACGTGATTTCTCAGATGGTCTCGAGTAACATGGAGCCCCAGTTGTTCAGTCTGTCCCCCGCCATTAACATAGTCTGTCCGGGCTTTCCCCTTCTCCTGTCTCACTCTGCCCACTCCCTGTTAGGATGACCTAACCAACCAACCATCTGCTTCTGACCACTTGTCTCGTGGTGTGTGTGTGTGTGTGTGTGTGTGTGTGTGTGTGTGTGACACTTGCTTCCCCGCTCGGACTCTGCTTGTCAGCTACACAGCACCCACTCCAGGTCTCAGTTTCCCTGCCTGAAAGCAGGGCTACCCTCTCTCATGGCGGAGAACTCCCGATGTGAGACCACGGTTTCACAGAGGCAATGAACACGCCCTGCGCAGCAAAGGGGTTGACACGAAAGATGTGTCACGTCGCCTATCAGTTACGCCGGAGTGAAGACAGCAAAGCGGTTCTATGGAAGCCAGGGCGTAAACATGCTCTCGAACAGCTTTGAAAGTTAAAATAATGGCCTTCTCCCCTTCCGTCCTTCCTCGAGGTCAGTTCCTCCGACTTCTGATCTGGCCATTTGTCTTCTGCATTTTCTAACAGGCCTATGATGGCTGTGAGAGCTTCAGTGCCACCCGCCTGCTCGTGTGAGCGTTGTCCTAAACGATGTCTTTTTAGGAAGAGAAAGGTGCACTGGCATTCATGGAGCGGCTGCCCTGCTAAACGCTTGACATATAAATGATCCTTGTCAGTCCTCATAAGGACGCTGCCACATTGGTCCCAGCAGCTCGACTTTACAGATGAGGAAAACAATGCCCAGAGGTTAACGTGTCTGGCCGCTCTGCAAAAAGTGGGACAGCCAGAGTCCTAACCCGAGGCTGTGTGCCTCCCCAAGGCTGCATCCTCCGAGATTCTACGCACCCCTCGCCAGGAGGCCGCGCACTGCATCCTGGGACACTGCCATGGCTCTCAAATCTTCCTTAAGAACTGTCTTCAGTGCTACAGCTACTCGGCTCCCTGAATCTTGGTTGTTCTCTGGTGGTTAGCCATTGGCTTTTTCCCCTTCTCCCTGGGAGCAGCACGGTGTGGACGTTAAAGGTATAGATTCAGGTATCAGACCAAGTGGGTCTGGGTCTTCTTCCCTGCTGTGTGATCCTGGACAAGTTACTTAACCTCTCTGTGTCCTCACACATAAACTGTGGACAAGGGAATCCTATGTTTCCCTGGAAGGGCTGTGAGGACGAAGCTAGATAATTAATGCTTGTAAAGTGCTTAGCACCACACCTCGTGAGTGCATAAAGGGTGTTCGGTAAACACTGGTAATTACTATCCTTCCCAGGAAAGCCCTAGATGATTCCCCTCCCCTTCCATGTGTGGTAGGGCTCCCTTCTCTGCACCCCAGTCTGCTTGTCATTGTCATTTAACCCTTGGGTATTGTCATTGTCTGCCACCTTATACCGGGCATACCTTCTGCTCTCAGAGGGCTGGGGTCATTCCCAGACCAGGTGGGCCGGGGGGTTCTTAGCCTGCTGACCGCCAACCTACTAATCCCCCTAGCACCCCACGAGCACTCTCCTCACGTAACAAGAACAATGCCTGGCTCATGGCAGGCAACGGATGAACGAGCTCCAAATGACTATTAGCTATTTTTAATTTTAAAACATCAGCCATCTCCACTGAGAAAATCCAAGATAGTTTAGAGAAGGGGCTGGGAGTCGGTCCTCAAATAGCGGCAGCCTCACCACACATGCCAGCACCCAGCCTCCCCGGGGGAGCGAATGCATTTGCATGGGTAAATTCTGATCTGTGGTTTTCCAAATCAGTGCCTCTTTATGTCCTCACGGCGCTGTGCACACAGTAGGAGCTCAATAAATAGGTGTTTATTTATGGAAGTACTCCAGAGCCCCCGAATTTGCAAACAGAAACCAGAATCGGAGTCTCCTCCCTTAAAGGCCAGGCCTTGGTCCATGTGGGCAGACAGATGACCATTCACTGGGCTGCTCCCTCCGGGACTACTGTCCTGGCTCCAAACGGGGCTGCTGAAAGGGGGCCATTCTCTCATCTCAGAAGGGCCTCGGACACTTCACAGAGAGGATTTTTTTCTCAACTGCCTCACTTGACCTTCGGGCCTAACAGGCAGTGGGCAAAGCCCAGGAATGGCCTGTGACAAATGGCCTCCCACTAGTCCACAACTTACTCCGCTCTCTTGGACTTCTCGTTCGGCACTCTCTGGGCTTTCCGGGACATTGGAAAGCACAGAAGACCACAACGTTCCCCTCCTTCCCGCTGGGTTGGGTGCCAGGGACAAAAGTTAGGAGGCTCCTTCCTGGGGCCACAGAACCTGGACCACCATGTTCTCCCTTTCCCCATCTCCCTCCGCCACGGCTGGGGAATCACAGTGCTCCGTTAGCTTCAATTGCAACAAAAGTACTGACGAAGCAGTGTGAGGATTCCAGACAGCCCAGGAGATGACCGCACGCCTCCCCTTGCTGACTGGCGTGCTTGGGAAGGGAAGGTACTGCTGGTCACTGGCCCAGAAACTTGCGCCCCCTCGAGTTGGTCTGGGGGTGGCTCGTGGAGAAGGTGGGACACCGTAGAGCCAGGTGGGAAGGTGTGGGTGGGAGTCCATGTTGGGAGAAGGAAGAAAGTTCTAACAGGAGACACTCCGGGGTCTCCTGAGAGATCCAAGTCAACTGATGTCATCTCTTGCTTTTGGTATCTCTCCCCAACCTTCTCGCATTTTCGTAAAGTCATTTACTAGAGACCATACAGGACAGAGCAGCATGATCCGACCATGGGTCTAGGTACTAGTCAATGGTTTAGGTTCTGGGGACTCGGAGGCTTGAGTTCAAATTCCCCTTTCCCAGGTGACCTTGGGCAAGTCAGGAACTATTCTAAGTGTCAGTTTTGTCATCTGTCCAAAGACAGAGGCTGTTCTTCCTAGCTGGTAGGGCTGGGATACAGAAAGTATGGGACCTAACACAGCGGAGTGCTGAGCATGTATGAGCGATGATGATGATCAAATGCAAAGACAGAGGGGTGCACAGCGAGCAAGAGGTTGTCCTAACTGTCTGGAGCGAGGGGCAGGTGTGCAAGGTCACGTGAAATGGCACAAAAGACAGATCGGGGGCCATGCTATGGCTGTGGCGTGTGGGAAGCTTATGCTCCAGCGGTCTGGGGAGCCTTCGAAGGTTTGTGAGCGGGAGAGAGAAGAGAACGGAGCTGGAACCAGGGAACGAGGTGAGAACGGAGAGTTTACAGACAGAGGAGGCTTCGGTCTGTGGCCTTGGCACCAATGCCCTTGTGTTCTGATCAGGCCAACCCCACTCCCCCCAGCTCCCCACCCTCAGCCCACTCAGCAAACAGAGGCAGCTTGCACCGAGGGTCCTGGCCGGCTTCTTTTCTGCCCCTGGATGCGAACGTGAAATCCTGCTCGAAATCTCGGAGTAAAAATTAACAGGTCTCAGTGAGAAATAGCAGCTCTACACGCCTCTCTGAGCAGGCCCCTTATTTCATGCTGATCCAGGGAGAGCGCCTAATTTTCACACATGTTTCTTCTCACTTCCCTGGGATTTCTCCCCCTCCCTCCCTCCCGGCAGTTCCCTGCCAATCTTCGATAAGGGGATCCTTAGCAAATAACTGCAGAGGCCTGGCAGTCTGTCCCATGTACCCGTCGTATTGAATCTGTAGGTAGGCAGAGCTGGGGCCAGCGGGGAGTGATCTGCCAAAGCCAATGTAATCACAGCGAAGGAACAGCGTTTGGAGTCAGGCCCAGGACCCCTGAGGGCAGACACTGGGTCTGCCTTGTTCTCTGATGTATTCTCGGCACCTGGAACAGTGCCTGGCACACAGCAGGCGCTCAATAAATGGACGTTCAGTAGGGCAGTTAGCGAGGGATGATGCCCACTTGCTGTGCAAGTGTAAGGGATACTCTGCAGGGTCAGGGGACATTCGCGCAGAGGAGCCTTGCTGCCAGTCGTTGGCAAAGAGCAGCGGCTCCCCACTCCCCGACGTGTGCGGTGGGAGGTGGGCTGCCAGTGCGTGTAGGGGGAGAGGGCCGGGGGTCAGGGCGTGCAGGCAGATCCGCTCTTGGGAGGAGTGTGGCCCAGGAATGCGCGGGAGAAATGCCATGTCAAAACGGCTCGGCGCCCACGTCCTCGTCTGCCCCCCCCCCCCCGGGGTGACG
>NC_043708.1:133875589-133935501 GCF_006229205.1 Suricata suricatta
CAGCGCGGCGCGGCGGGCGGCGGGCTCAGCCCCGGGCCCTGGCGCCCCCTCTCTCCGGGACGGCAGCTCCGGAGTCCAGAGAGAGGCGCCCAGACCTGCGAGGGAGGCACAGCGTCCCGGAGTCCACGGACCGCGGCGGGGAGGCGATCTGCCCACGACCTTGCTCTGCAACCTCCCTGCGCGCCGGCGCCGAGGCCCACCCAGGCCCGGCCCGGCGCCTCTTCCCCAACTGGAGGGGCCCAACGTACTCCCCGCGGGGGGTTGGGGTGCCAGGGAGCCCTCCCTCCTGGTCCCAGCGCCCTGCCTACTGCCCAGGGAGTCTGTACTGAGCCCACGACCGGGAGGGGAGGCGGGGGGGGGGGGTCGGGGCCAGGGATGGGGAGCAGGTGGGAGCCCAGAAAGGGGCTCTCACCCGAGCCACACCCACCCGGTGCTCCCAGAGCCCTGGCCACAGTCTACCTGATTCCCTGGCTCTCTCCCCCACCTGACTGGGGTCACTGCGGCCTTGGGAAGTGAATTGTTGGAATGTTCTCTGGGCGTTTCTGGACTGCTAGAAAATGTCCATACAAAGGAGTGTGACATTTCAAGAGGCAACTTGGCGACATCCTGAAAGGCCTTTAAAATTGTTCTTCTTGGGGCGCCTGGGTGGCTCAGTCGGTTAAGTATTCCAGCCTCTGCTCAGGTCATGGTCTCATGGTTGGTGGGGCTGCATCCGGCTCTGTGCTGACAGCTCAGAGCCTGGAGCCTATTTCAGATTCTGTGTCTCCCTCGCTCTCTGCCCCTCCCTCACTCGTGCTCTGTCTCTCTCTGTCTTGAAAATAAATAAACTATATTAAAAAAATATTTTTTAAATAAATAAAATGGTTCTTCTTTCTGATCAGCAATTTCAAGGAACTGATCCTAAGGGAGGAATTATAAATGTGCGCAAAGATGTTCACTGTGGCATTACTCATAATACTGAAGCAATTGGAAACAAATTTATGGCCAATAATAAACTATTATATAGACATTACAAGGCACAGCCATGAGAAAAAGTGTCGTGACATACATTTGGTGGGAAAATGTAAGCCACTGAGCCATATGTTTCCAGTTGTTAAGGGCTCTGGTAGGTTCTGGGGAAGTCAGTGTTCTGAGTATGCAAAAGCTGAATGCCAAAATAAAAAGAAACCAGGATTTCCAAATACACACCCATGCCTAACAACATATAGCGCAGAGATTTCTGGATGATCAAATAAAATAGTATTAGTTAGCATTCACTAAGCATTTATGATGTAGAGGGAAGGTTTAAAAAATTAGATGAAGACAATAGAAAAGCAGAAAAGGGGTAAAGGATCCATAGGAAATACAAGACACATAGAAAACATGCAGGGGGCGCCTGGACGGCTCAGTTGGTGGAGCGTCTGACTTTGGCTCAGGTCATGATCTCAGTTTGTGGGCTCGAGGCCCGCGTCAGGCTCTGTGCTGACAGCTAGTTCAGAGCCTGGAGCCTGTCTTCAGATTCTGTGCATCCCTCTCTCTCTGGCCCTCCCCTGCTTGCACTCTCTCTGTCTCTCAAAAACAAACAAACAAACAAATTTAAAAAAAAAGAAAACATGCAGTAAGATGGCAAAAATAACAACTCTAATTATTACAGACAGTAAAAGTCTAAATACTTAAAAGTTTGCTGATTCGGTTATAAATATGTGCAAATCAAACAGTGACAGAATTATAAGGAGAAATTTATAAAGTCACAATCATGTAATACTTACAAGAGAAACAATCAAAACATGAAAGAGAAAGACTAAACTAAGGATGAAAACGGTATACCAAGATATAACCCCTTTCTGCCCTGCATCTAAAGCTGCTGTGGCCTTATTAAACTTTAAGGGAAAAACAGTGATTGAGAATATCAATAACTACATGATTATAAAAGGAGTAACTCACCAGGAAGCTATAACAGTTCTAACAACATAATAAGTTTAGTTTCCAAATCTATAAAACAAAAAGTGATAGCGTGGCAAAGAAAAATGTATAGATCCTCAATTATAATGCTAGACTTTATTATGCTTCCCTGACACATCAAGCAGACAAAAATTTTGGAAGGACAGAATATTTGCAAAATACTTAATCTACGAACATCTATAGAACCATTCACTTCTACGGGTACCCAACACTTAAAAATACTTAAAAAAAATTTTAATGCTTTTTTATTTATTTTTGAGAGACAGAGAGAGACAGTGCGAGCAGGGGAGGGTCAGAGAGAGAGGGAGATACAGAATCCGAAGCAGGCTCCAGGCTCTGAGCTGTCAGCACAGAGCCCGACGCAGGGCTCGAACCCACGAACCGTGAGATTATGACCTGAGCCGAAGCTGGACGCTTAACCGACTGAGCCACCCAGGGGCCCCTAAAAATGCTTTTCAAGAACACAGAACACATTTGTGAAAATTAACTATTTACTGGGCACAGAGCAAATCATGAGAAAAACTAGAATCGGTGTCCTATGAACCATATGCTCTGAGTGCAGGGCAATTAAGACAGAAATCAAGAACCAAAAGAAAACCAATATGATCATGTACATTTTTGGAAAATTTAAAGCACACTTCTACATAACTCCTGCGTTACAGAAAAACCAAACTTGGAAATTAGAAGTTACATAGAACTGAATGACATTGACAAGATTATGTATCGAAACTTAATGGGATTTCTTCCCTTCCCTACCTGACCCCTTCACCCCTAAGCTGTTAGGTGGACACAGCGAGGTAACGGATAGGTGCCCATCGAGAGGTGACCTGGAAGGGGTGTCGCCGCCAAGAAGAGTGGGGAGCGCGTCCACGCAGGGCGTGGGCAGTAAGAGCCTGAGCTGGGACAGGAGGGCATCTGTGTAAGCAAGCAGGCTGGTGTGAGGAGCTGAAGCCCAAACCGGGTGAGGACAGCATCCACCAGAGCCTGCGGGGGGTGCCTGATGGGAGGTGCGTCAGTCCGAGCTGCTTGAGAAGGACACCGCAGACCTCACGCTAGTGCCTCCAATTCCAACCCAACGTCAAGGATTCATTCAGCTTTCTCCTCTCCACAGGTACAACTTCCTTCCGCAACAGTGAGACACCCGGCTGGCTCCTGTCCTCCCTAACATAGTGACACATGTGGTCCATCTTCCTTGGAAACAGCCTCCACCACTGCTGCCTACTGGCCCCTTCCAAGGGACGGACCTTCTTACCTGGCTTTTCCGTATGTTACTTGAAAAAAATGCCAATTTTTGGGGACTTTACCTGAAAGGACTGATTTTTTTTGTACTTTACTTGAAACTTTTCTGTAAGTTGGAGATTATGGAAAAAGAATTCATTTAAAAACCTTGCATCATGCAGCTAGAGCAGTAAAGTGACACTTAATAGTCCAACTACTTACGTGAGAAAAGAAGGTTGAAACTTTTTTAGAAATTTTTTTAATGTTTTATTTAATTTTGATACAGAGAGAGACAGAGCATGAGAGGGGGAGGGACAGAGAGAGAAGGAGACACAGAACCGGAAGCAGGCTCCAGGCTCTGAGCTAGCTGGCAGCACAGAGCCCGACGCGGGGCTCCAACCCACGAACATGAGATCTGACCTGAGCCGAAGTTGGAGGCTCAACCGACTGAGCCACCCAGGCGCCCCAAGAAGGTTGAAACTTAATCAACAAAGTACCAAGACATTTGAGAGCAAAAAATGGAGTGAATCTAAAGAAAGTGGAAGGAAGGAAATAATAGAGATAAATGTTGGCCATGTTATAAGTTCACGCAGATGCCTCCGCACTTACGAAGAGACTGTCACTTAATGCAGCCAATTTAAAAAACAATTTTCCTTCATTAAAGTTTTAGGTGCACATAACCTATGACCCACCAATTCCGCCCTTGGAAACATCTTCATATGCCCTGAAAGACAGTACAAGAACGCTGTTCACGGTGCTCTTTGTCATAGTCAAAAAAATTAAAGCAAATGAAGTGCCGATAGAATGGATCTTTAAAACTGTGATCTAGGGCGCCTGGGTGGCTGAGTAGGTTAAGCGTCCGACTTCAGCTCAGGTCATGATCTCCCAGTTCGTGAGTTCGAGCCCCACGGTGGGCCCTGTGCTGACAGCTCAGAGCCTGGAGCCTGCTTTGGATTCTGTGTCTCCCTCTCTCTCTGTCCCTCCCCTGCTCACTCTGTCTCTCTCTCTCTCTCAAAAATGAATAAATTAAAAAAATGTTTTTAAATTAAAAACATTGTGATCTATTCATGCAAGGTAACACCATGAATCAACAACATGAATGAAACACAACTACACTTATCACCACAGATGAAAAACATCATGATGGCAATAACTGGCGACCAACGGTTTCATGTTTCTGAAAATATTTCAGGAAAACAGGCTAATGTATTTATGCCACCAGGGCTAAAAAGAATGTCTGACATAAGATATAAAAAGACATACAAATAAAATATGAAAGACTGAAAAAAAAAGGACAATCTTCAGACTAAAACGTCCTGCATGACAAGACATGAGAGACAAAAGAGAAAGACAAGCCACAGGCTGGGAGAAGATATTTACAGCAGATCATGCAGACAATGGATTAGTCTCCAGAATTTATAAGAGAATTCTTATATATCAACAACAAAAAAACCACACTTCATAGTAAAAGGATATGAAGATCCACTTATAAGAAAGGAAGGTGGAATGACTACTAAAGTTGAGAAGATGCTCTACCGCTCTGGGGATGGGGGGATGCAAACTAAAACTTGGTGCTTACACCTCAGCTCCCCGCCCCAGGAGCTCAACCTCATGCCTACCGTCTTCTGTTGTCACACCCCACTCCCCGCCACTCATCTTCAGTCCCACGGGCTGCTGACCCACGGGGCGTCTCTACTGCCCCTCCGAGGTGCCAGCACTCACCTGTCTCCCACCCAGTGGCGTACTCTTTCACAACTGTCTGGGTTCCCAGGAGTTAGACACCACAGCCCCTCCTTCCTGAAGCCGCTTACCTCAGGGGGGCTGGGCTCTGGCAGGCTCAGCCCACAGCCACACACTGAGACTAAGGAAATGCTGGTCCTCTTCAGAACTCAAGCCCGTCGCTGAGTCCCACTCGCCACGACTTGTCCTCCTTTCTCTGTCATAGATTTCCTTCCAGGGTCTCAAATATTCATCCCCCTTGCAATTAAGTGTCTGTTGGCTTCTCCACCCCATTCCTGGGTGTTTGAACCCCCCAGTGTGGATGTGGTTTGGAATTATTCCCAGAAGGCTACCAGTCCCCATCAATATCAGTGGATGCCAAACATAATTCGTGGTTTTGGTTTTTTGTTCCTGAGATAGGTAAAAATTCCTAATTTTTTCAGCAAGGCTGAAGGTAAAAACACGGAACTCTGTAGTAGCCACGGTGTGGTGATATCTCAAGCATACACTCCTGTAATGTTTCACTCTGGCCCAGGTACCCCGTGTTTCATGCCCGACACTCCTGCGTTATGCCTGGGATGAGAATAAAACCAGTCGATTTGGCTCAGGTCATGATCTCATGGGTTGTGAGTTCAAGCCCCCCATCGAAATCCATGCTGACAGTGCAGAGCCTGCTTGGGACCTCGCTTTCCCTCTCTCTCTGCCCCTCCCCTACTCGCTCTCTCTGTCTTGCTCTAAAAAGAAATAAACTTAAAACTTCTTTAATTAAAAAAAAAGGAATAAAACCATTTCTCACCTGGCTCAATATGAAGCCATGCTGGAGGATTGGTAAGCGTCACCTGCCATGTCACCGGAAGCCGGCAGCGGTCATCCAGTTCAGGCTCTCACCTGTGACCTGGATGTCCTCTATGACTTTCCTGAGCTGATGACAATGAACACTGTGACAGAGAGGGGAAGTCACAATACCAGAGGGGGACAGGGAGGGGAAGTCACAATACCAGAGGGGGGCAGAGAGGGGACGTCACAATACCAGAGGGGGACAGAGAAGTGAAGTCACAAAACCAGAAGGGGCCTCCCCAAACATGGACAACGTCCTGCTGCACTCAGTATCTGCTCAGCAAATACGTGAATTCTTCACTCACGGAAATAGCTATTATAGGCTTCACTTGAATGTGGTCTTTGACCTATTAGCTTTATTTTATGCCTTGGAATGACATTTCTGTATTTTTACACGAGAGTTACATTTAGAATCTAACCGCCCTTGGAAAATAGCTTCTTGTGAGACTGAAACCTCTCAAGCTTGCTGTTTAGTGAGTGGCATTTCTGTAAATGGTTTCTTTAAGAGCAGACATAAATCAGCACCACTTTGGCTACAAAAATATGGATGCGACTAACGGATTACAAGTTATTTGCAGCTGGTAGCATGCTAAATTTGTCCCGAAAATCTACTCATGCCACCAAATATGGGTTTCTCTATACTACTGAAAAATACAGTTATTTTTAAACGTAATAGAACCCAAATGTCAACGGCCCCTCATTCCACCTCATTCTTTCCTCTCCTGTGTCCACTTCAGCAGTGGCTGAAAATAAAATGTCCTCACGTGGTTATATTCATGTTGCATCAAATTCAGAAAATAAAAGGGAAACATTACCAAACAATGATAGAATCTTTGTGACTTTCTTCTTTCCCTTTTCCCTTTCTGTTGTTGCTGTTGTTCATTCACAAATACATTTGTTTATTACATGGTGTGTTTGCTGACATATATTTTTGGGGCCCATTCTTTATTTTCCCGAAAATGCCCTCCACCCCACCCCTGAGTGTCAAGTCCATTCGATCCCCTCTATGGCACAGGTCTTATCTTTGCCTCTCAGTGATCCTCTTGAAGGCACAGCACAAGGCACATGACTCTGTGCTCCAAATAACATTCACTAAAATTCTCAGTAATACTCACTGAAATCACCAAAGAGCAAAGAACACTCTAAATCTTCAGAGTTCTGGTGTCTCGTGCTATGTATCAGTCTCATAGCATTATTATGAGGAAGATACTGTTGAATTCCACAGTCAATACGGGAAAGTTCAGATCAGAGAGCTTCAATAACCTGTCCCAGGCCACACAGCTGACAAGTGGCCTGGCTAGGATTCACTCACGGGCCTGATATCTCCCAACTCCCGACTCCTAACCTGCTTGTATGACGAGTGTCAACATGAGAGTCTCTCACGTGAATGATGGCTCTACTCCAAAGCCAGAGAGTCTCTACCATTGGAGAAAAGGCAAGTGTCCCTTTCAGTCATGGCTGGCTTTGTCATTAGTGTTCACGTCCACCCCGTCGGCTCTACTCCAGGCCACTTACCTCCATGTTTCTTGAACTTTCCTTCATTGAGAAGCTTTCTCATCTGCTAATCACTATCAGTCTTTTCTGGAAGTATTTGAGTCTCTGCATATATTACTTCAAATATGGTGTCAGAAACAGCAAACAGTCCAAAAAGTAATTAAGAAAATAAACCTATTTACAATGGGATATAAAAGAAGGATACTTAGGAATGAACTTAACCAAGGAGGCTAAAGACTTATACACTGAAAACCGTAACACAGTGCTGAAAGAAATGAAAGAAGACACAAATAAATGGAAAAACATCCGTGTTCATGGGTTGGAAGATTTAACATTGTTAAAACATCCATACTACCCAAAGTGATCTTACAGATTCAGTGCAACCCCTGTCAAAGTCCCAATGGCATTTTAAAAATAGAAATAGAAAAAAAGTAACCCTAATATTCATATGGAACCACAAAGGAACCTAAACAACCAAAACAATTTCGAGAAAGAAGAACAAAGTTGAAGGCCTCACACTTCTTGATTTCAAAACATATTTCAAAGCTACAGAAATCAAAACAGTGTGGTACTGATGTAGACAGACACATAAAGCAGCAGTGAAGAATAGAGAGTCCAGAAATAAACTCACACCTATACTTCCAACAGACCTCAAACAAGGGTGCTAAGAACCCAACATGGGGAAAAGATGGTTCTTCAACAGATGGTGTTGGGAAAACAGTTACCTACACGTGAAAGAGTGAAATCAGATCCTTATCTTACACGATATATAAAAATCAACACAAAACGAAGGAAGGACTTAAATGTAACACCTGAAATCAAAAAACTCCTAGGAGAAAACACAGAGGACAAGCTTTATGATATTGGTCTTGGCAATGGTTTCCTGCACGTGACGCCAAAAGGAGAGGCTACGAAAGCAAAAGTAGACCAGTGGGACCACATCAAACTAAAGACCTCCTGCACGCCAAGGAAGCCATCCAACAGAGTGAAAGGCAGCTTACGAAATGGGAGAAAATATTTCCAAGCCATATATCTGGTAACGGATTAATATCAGAAATACATGAGGAACTCCTACAACTCAGTAACAAAAAACCAAATAACCCAATTAAAAATCGAGCAAAGAACTTGTATAGATCTTTCTCCAAAGAGAACATACCCATGGCTATCAGGCATATGAAAAGATACTCAACACCACAAATCATCAGGAAATGCAATCAAAACCACAATGAGGTATTATTTCACACCTGTTAGAATGGCTGATCTATCTATCTATCTATCATCTATCTATTAATCTATATCATTTCCTGATATGTATATATTTATATATATATACACACACACATACATATATATACATCTACACACACACACATGCATGCACCTACAAAATGCACACACATACAAAACCCCAGAAAATAACAAACAAGTCTTCATGAGGATGTAGAGAAATTGGAGCCGTTATGCACTGCTAGAATGTAAAATGGTGCCGCCACTGTGGAAAACAGTAGAGAGTCTCACTTCTGGGTATTTGTCCAAAAGAACTGAAATCAGGATGCTGAAAAGATATTTGCACTCCCATGCTCACTACAGCATTATTCACAACAGCGAAGATGAATGATAAACAAAACGTGGTATACACATACACGGAAATATTATTCAGCCACACAAAAAAATTCTGTCATAAGCTACACCATGAATGAAGCTTGAAGATATTATACGAACTGAAATAAGCCGGTCACTGAAGGACAGATACTGCACGATGTCACTTATATGAGGTATCTAGAGGAGTCAAACTAAAAATAAATAAATAAATAAATCAAGTATTCAAACTCATAGAAGCAGAAAGTACAAGATGGAAGCCAAGAGTTAGGAACAGGGAAATGGAGATTTGTTGTCAACAGGTATGAAGTTCCAATCATGCAAGATACGAAACAATTCTAGCTATTTGCCGAACAACATTGTGCTTCTGGTTAACAATACCACACTGTACACGTGGATGTTTGTGGAAAGGGTAGATCTGCTAGAGGTTTATTGGTTTGTTTTTACCGCAGTAAGAAAAATATATATATATGATTTCAGCAATTTGGCCCTTTGACTTGAGAATTAAAAGTTCCTCGTATCTCTTAAAAAAAAAAAAAAAAGACTAATTGCCCTTCACCCGTGGTAACAACTAAGGACCACAAAGAATTTAAAACCTGTTCTACTCATTCCCCTTCACCCCAGAACCTAAGCTTCTGAGAGTCAGCCAATCAGTGACTGGCCCAGGCTTCTGAAAGCCAGCCAATCAGAGAAAGTCCCATCTTCTGTCAGCCAATCAGCAATGATCGCACCCCAGGAACATCCCTGCAGCTAACGTTTAACCAAGCCCTCAACATCCTCACACCTGAAATTCTCTTACTCCTTGAATCCCATTGCCTTGTTTCGGAAGACTGGGTCTCAAGGCACAGTTTTCCCTTGCTTCACAAACAATAAATGCCACTTCTCATTTCAGGTTTTCAGTTCGTGCCCTCTTCTTTTGCTACACCTAACAATTCCATTTTCTGGGAGTTTATCCTAAGAAAATAACCAGGAATGTGTGGAAAGATTTAGCACTGAAGATGACATTGTTTGAAATATTACTCAGTGAGCAAAAAGAATGAAATCTTGGGGCGCCTGGGTGACGCAGCCGGTTGAGCGCCTGACATCAGCTCAGGTCATGATCTGCAGTCTGTGAGCTTGAGCCCCACATTGGGGTCCCTGCTGTCAGCCTGTCAGCACAGAGCCCACTTTGAATCATCTGCCCCCTCTCTTGCCCCTCCCAGGCTGGCGCTCTCTCAAAAATAAACATTAAAAAAAGAAGAATGAAAACTTGCCATTTACAACATTGTGGACGGAACTAGAATGTGTTGTGCTAAGCGAAATAAAGCAGAGAAAGATAGATATCATGTGATTTCATTCCTATGTGGAATTTAAGAAACAAAGCAGATGAACATAGGGGAAGGGAAAATAAGATAAAAACAGAGAGGGAGGCAAACCATAAAAGACTCTTAAATACAGAGAACAAAGTGAGGGTTGCTGGAGAGGAGGGAGTGGGGGAGATGGGCTAAATGGGGGATGGGCATCAAGGAGGGTGCTTGTCGGGATGAGCACTGGGTGTTACATGAAAGTGATGAATCACTAAATTCTACTCCTGCAACCAGTACTAGACTATATGTTAACTAGCTTGGATTTAAATAAAATTGAAAAAAAGAAAAATTGGGAAAAAAAGATGACCTTGTTTATAATGGAGAAACAGCATGTGTCCAGCAACAGACTATTAGCTCTAAATTTTGATGCCTTCAAATGGAATAAATGTTAAGTAGTCATTAAAAATCATGCTGTAAAAAAAAATGATGCTTTGGCAGATCATTTCATTGATATGATTAAATGTTCATGCTATGTTATGGGAAAAAAAACCCTATTACAATGTAGTGTTTATATTATGATGCCAATGTTATAAAATATTTTGGGATATATTTATAGGAAAAAAAAGGCGAAGGGCTCCTGTGTGGCTCACTCCATTAAGCAGCTGGCTCTTGGTCGTGATCTCACGGTTTGTGGGTTCGAGCCTTGCGTTGGGCTCCACATGGACAGCGCAGAGCCTGCTTGGGTTTCTCTCTTCTCTCCTCTCTCTGCCCCTCCCTGCTCCCATGGGATCTTTCTTAAAATAAATAAATAAACTTAAAACAAAGGCTAGAAGGATGTATAGGAAGCCATCAATTGTTATTATCGGCAGCATGATTAGAGGTAGTTTCCCTCTGTCCATTTCAGTATTTTCCTATTTTTCTGCAATGAAAACATAGTACTTCTATTTTCAGTTAAAACTTTTCTTAATCTTTATTTTTGAGAGAGAGAGAGAGAGAGAGAGAGAGAGAGAGAGAACATGAGCAGGGGAGGGGCAGAGAGAGAAGAGACTGAGCCACCAGGTGCCCCATATTACTTTTATAATTTAAGAGAAAAACAGTGTCCATTTTGTAAGTGACCCCCAGAACAGATCACAATATTCTATGATAAGCGTAGAGAGCAGGACAAAATACAAATGCTCCTTGATGATGCCAGACACGAGCTCTGATCATCTAACACTGCAGCTGCAGTGCTGTCGGCACACACTGAGTTCAAGGTTAATTACATCCTCCTTGTCCTTTCCTCTTGGATATGCCCAGTCGTGACCTCAAGTATAACTTGTTAAAACAGGACTCACTTTCCTCTGGCTCCTCGTCTGTACACCCTCCCCCCACCTGGCCACACACACACACACACACACACACACACACACAGTGACACCGGTGCCGAATGACTCCCCTTTAGACACAGACGGTTTTTTCCGGTTTCCAGTCTCCAGAACTCCCTATTTTCATTTAATGTCAAGATTTCTGAGTTGTTTTTCTTGCACAGTCCCTATTGGCATTTGATTCCGTGACTCCAGCCTAGATTTGTGGAAATGTAATTGTAAGCAGTCTTCAAAATCCTTTTAGAGAAGGAGCATCTTCTATATATTTTCAAAATAGTGTTTTTCTTCTTGCTCTGATCAATCCAAAGTGATAGGCTGCCTACAAATTAATAAGGTGGAGAAATGCCTCCCAACTTTTTTCTTCTTGGAGCACACAGGAAGAGGAAACCTGAGTTGACCATATAATGCAACATTTTTCAGTACTGGCCAAAGAAACCTAACTTTCCTTTTAAAAAAAAACAAACGTTTCAGCTTTCCTCTATATGTTGTTATAAAAAATAATTTGGTCTTGAGGCGCCTGAGTGGCTCAGTTGGTTAAGCATCTGACTTCAGCTCAGGTCATGATCTTGCAGTTTGTGAGTTCGAGCCCCACATCGGGCTCTGTGCTGACAGCTCAGAGCCTGGAACCTGCTTTGGATTCTATGTCTCCCTCTTTCTCTGACCCTCCCCCACTCATGCTTGCTCTCTCTCTCTCTTTCAAAAATAAATAAGCATTAAAAATTTTTTTAAATAAAAAATAAGAGAATTGAGTATTTCATGGAAGAAAATAAGCAAAATATGCTTATTGCTTTCCTTGCAGTTCTCATATCTTATTTTTGGTGATAGTTTCTGTCCTAAGTGGGCAATTGTGACACAAAAAAACAAAAGACAACTAACTTACAAACTACTATTTCTCACCTCTTAGCAACTGCCTCAGCAGCATTTGTGGAAAAAGAAGATATTATTCAATTTCTCTCTCTCTCTCTCTCTCTCTCTCTCTCTCTCTCTCTCTCTCTCTTTCTCTCTGTCTCTCTCTCTCCCCTCCTCTCTCTCTCTCTCTCTCTCCCCCTCTCTCTCTGGTGTACACATGAGCTCAGGAGGGGCAGGGAGAGAGGTAGAGAGAGAATCTCAAGCAGACTCTCAGCTCTCAGCACAGAGCCTGACGCGAGGCTTGATCCCACAAACTACAAGACCACAACCTGAGCCGACATCAAGAGTCGGACGCTTAACCAACTAAGCCACCCAGGCACCCCTCGATGTTCTGATGCAAATGCAAAATGAAGCATCCAAATAAATCATTGCTTTGAATTCCCAGGTACATCTTTAGAATAGGAAGACTATCTCTTTCATGACGGAGAAGATGTGACACAGAGCGAGTATGCCATTTCCATGATAGTAGGGACAAAAGATGATTCAAACAAGCCTTCTCAAGAGAGATTTCTGAACTGTGGTTTGAATGCTCTTGATTGACTTTGAATCAATACAACCTTGGAAACTGTGGTGTGTTCTGATCAAATCAAGAGACTCTGAGTGTCTCTTCAATCCAATAATAAAATAATAGAATGATTCTAACTCTGTGACCTCTAGAATGCGTTGGCCAGGAAGGGAGAAGAGTGACCCAGCAGAACCAACTCATGGACTTGTGCCCCAGAGGGAGGGCAGCAAGACAGACAGGACAGTGTCCTCTGCAGCCTGCCAACTCTTCCCCCATCTGAGAATTAGTGTGACTCGAACCCTCTCTGACCACCTCTGCTCTTAACCTGGTCCCCACCTTGAGAGAAGTCTAATATCATTTTCCTCCCCCCAAAATCCCAAGTACAAAAGCATTCAAAAGTAATTGTAGGGGGTCCCTGGGGAGATGGAGACGGTAGTCACACCATATTATATCCCGCCGGACAGAACTTTATCAAGTCCCTCTCAGTCATGTCCGTTTTCTCTTTCTAGTCCCTTTTCAGGACCACCTAGTACCTCTTTTCCCTGCTCCCTCCCCCGTACCCTGGCTTCTTCCCACCTCCTGGACTATTCTTTCTGGATCCTTCTACACCAGCTCTTCTCAACACCGGTTTGCCTCAGGAGCCCCCGGGGGAGCTTACAAAGCAATCCAGTGCCAGAGCCCCACTCCCAGAGACACTGATTCGACCCATCCTGTGGTCGGAGCTGAACCTATTACCACTTCAAAACTACTCAGGGTGTGGGGCATCTTAATTTCTCTGACAGACGTCCTCACCTCTCACACAGCCCTCTGAAGAAGGCCATGGGGAGGTTTTCTGCTGTCATATGAAGAACCTGGCATCTAGTCAACAAGCTCATCTCTTGTAAGCTTAAAGCATGAGAATCCATCCCATCGGAGCCTAAAAAATTCTTGGCATGATAATCAGAAGACCACCATGGGACATAATCATAGATGTGTGCTAAGATTCAGTTCCAAGGATGTTCACAGTTTATAACAGTAGAAAGAGATGGCCTGGCAGGAGATCTGGTTAAATAAATTGTAGTATATTTCTAAGTGAAACAATAGCGTCAAAAAGGCAGTATTTTGTGAGGGAACCTATTATAATGTAATAACTTCCTCTTTGTATTTTAAAAACACCAAACTGGTAGAAACGTGAATTGTACAATGCTTACCAATGTATCTTTCACCTAGGTCCATCCATTGCTAATAATTACCACATTCTCTTCTTCTCCTAGTGTATTCATATTTGGGTGTATGTTTCTTTTTTGTGGGGTTTTTTTTTGTTTGTTTGGTTTGGTTTCTTTGCAGAATCCTTTGAAAGTCAACTGTAGACATTCTCTCTCCAGCCTAAGCACCACATCTCCTAAGAACTAGCACCGTGTCCTATGTGAGCCCAGTACCATCATCACACCCAAGATGGCAGTACAAATAATATAATATGATCTAACACAGCGCCCATATTCAACTTTCTCTACTTGTCCCCAAAATGTCCTTTTTAGCTATTTTCTTCAATCTCTCCCATCAAGGATCATGTGTCCCACTTAGTTCTCACGGCTCCTTAGTCTCCTTTTGAATCTACAGCAGTTCCAAGCCCTGTTCATTTCTTCTTTCATGACATTGACTTCTTTTTCAAGTTTATTTATTTATTATTTGAGCGCGCGTGAGAGAGAATCCCAAGCAGGCTCTGCACTGTCAGCACAGAGCCCAACGCGGGGCTCAACCCCACCAACTGTGAGATCATGACCTGTGCTGAAATCAAGAGTAAAGGCTTAACAGTCCGAGTCACTCGGCACCCTGACATTTTTTTTGAGTTCAGGATTGTTTTGCCCAAACTGCCACAATCTGAATGTCAAATGGCTTCTTCATGGTTGTGTTTAGATTAGATCCTTTCAACAAAAATACGCCCCCCCCCGGGGCAATGTTGTGCCCTTCCCCTACAATCATGCCAAAGACCGTGTCAGCTTGTACTCTACTTCAATCCCTTTCCTAAAGTGATTACTGCCAGACCTCTCCAGTGTAGACGTGCTTTTATCTTTTTTGCAAGCAGTAGGTAAGCTGTAGGGTGATACCTTAACACAGTGTGACTATCCTTTCCCCAAAAACCTTTCATCCAATGCGCCCACTGGTAACCTTGCCTGAATCAATTATTACAATGATGGCTGCAAAATGGTTCCCAACGTAATATTAAATGAAACAAAAAATCAGGCACACAGCTATGCCATCACGTATGATCTCGGCCAGTGGTGTGCTGGGGCTTATTCGTACAGGCCTACAAAAGCCGAATGTTAAGATCTTTAGGAATTTCGAAAGTCAGCTGTTAAATTATCAGTTGCTTGAAATCAGTCACAGTAAAAGTATTTACAAGATAGATGTAGGCTGATTCTATAAATAAAGAGCCGTGGTCCTGCTTCCTGAAAGGCTAAATCAGAACCTTCTGGATGGGATCCAGCCTCAACCAGTGATGTCTAGTCAGGAGACACTAACGTCAAAGTATGTAAGGTTGGACAGGTACATGCCTCACGGAGAGGCTGTTGGGTGGAGGTCCCTAAGGCTCAGCTTTTGGTTATCGCCATCGGTTGTTCTGTGTCCAGAGCCAGGAACCGCACACTTAGTGAATCAGGTGTCCAAGTACAGGTCCGCAAGGCTTTGGTTATAGGCTATGGCTGTCCAGTGTATACCGATTGCCAACATCTCAAAGGCAAGGTGGAATCAACACATCCAAGGGAGGTGTCAGCCTGGTCTTCTTTCTTCTTCTTCTCTTTCTCCTTCCTCTTCATCTTCCCCTCCTCCTCCTCTTCCTTTTCTTTTTTAAATTTGGAGTATAGTTGACACACAATGTCATTAGTTCAGGTGTGTAACGCAGTGATTCGGCAGGTGTATACATTATGCTGCACTCACGCCAAGGGAGCCCCCATCCCACACCACACAACGCCGTTACAGAATTATTAACCATATTCCTTAGGCTGTGGCTTTTCATTCCGTAATTGGAAGACCGTATCTCCTGCTCTCCTTTACCCATTTTGTCCATGCCCCCCACCTCTGGCCACTATCAACTGTTCTTTGTATTTATGGGTCCGATTCTGCTGTTCATTTGTTTGTTTCTTCATTTGTCTTCATAGATTCCACGTGTTAGTGAAATCCTACGTTATTTGTCTTCGTCTGACATATTTCACTTAGCATGGTGCCGTGTAGGTCCATCCATGTTGTCATGAAGGGCATGATCTCATCCTTTTTTAGGCCTGCATAATATTCCTGTGTGTGTGTGTGTGTGTGTGTGTGTGTGTGTGTGTGTGTATACACCACATTCCTTATCCATTTGTCTAGTGGGGAACACTTAAGCTGCCTCCATACCTTGGCTGTAGTAAATAATGCTGCACTAAATACGGGGGTCCATGCATCATTTTGAGTTAGTGTCTATTTTCTTTGGGTAAATACCTAGAGGCTGCTGCCTGCATATGTTCGTTCCAACTCTGAGCGCTCTGGCATACACATCACGTCCCTGACCTCACTACAGCTGACAGTCCACAGGCCAGGCCACGTTACACAAAAGGGAAATCATTTAATGCTTCGAGAAATAGAATGAGCTGTCCCAGGCGCACAGTCTCTGGTATGCTAAGACTGGCCCTGGGTGGACCCGAGTTTCTTCGCAGTCAGTTTGCAGGAGAGGGAAGTGCAAACGGATTCAGAGGCCACGGCCCCCCACGAACAGGTGTTTTCTGCTGGAGGGTCCCGGAGAACCAGGGCGGCCGGGTGAAGTTGGAGCCGTACGTGGGACACAGGTCGCCTGGTTCCAGATCCGCCCTGCCACGGGCCAGCGTGATCCCGGCAAATCCCGCCCCCTTCTCCCAGCCCGGGGTTCCCTTCTTTGGATCTGGGAAGAACGGAGCAGCTGGTCTCGAAGGTAAAGGTTGGCTCTGGAGCGGGGACTCACTCTGTGCGTCTTCACTCTGGTGTTCTATAGCTAATGCTCTTGGGAAGCAAATCCATTTGATTTCTTATTATAAATATTTCATACAAATGCTAGCGAATGTGAAGTTATACGTCCCCAGAGGGACTTTGTTTCCCATGCCAAACCACAGTGCCTGTTACATGACCAGAAGAAAGCTGCGGCTTTAATCTCCTGATGACAGCTCTGAGAGAGAAACGCAGAGGCCCAGAGGCACTGAGCCAGCACTGTGAGGACATCACCCCAAACCTCCGTCCACTCTGAGCCATCTCCCTCAGCAGGCTTCCGAGGCCCTAGCTGAGCCCGGGGGCCTGACAGCCCATGATAATAGTTGATATTTACTGAGTGCTTCTTACGTGTTAAGCACTGTTCTCTGGTCTTTCGACACATTTGTTTATTTACTCCTCATAACACCTCTATAAAGTTGTTTTTATTCCCATTGCTCACGCACTTAGCAACTATCTATGGAGCCCCAACTACATCCAGGCACTACGGACACAGGTGAGAACAGAACCAACAAAACTCCCTTTCCTCAGTTTCTCAGAGCCCAGTTTTGCATTTCATCTTACTAAGTTTATTTATTTAGAGAGTGTGCACTCGCATGAGTGGGGCAAGGTTCCAAGCAGGTCTCGTGCTGACGCAGCTCAGAGCTCGAACTCACGAACCAAGAGATCATGACCTGAGCCAAAACCAAGAGTCGGACAGTTAACCTGCTGAGCCCCCCAGGAGCCCCCATCCTCACCATTTTATAACTTGGTTTTTAATTTCTTTCTTTGGGGATGAGAGTGTTCTAGTGGAAATAGCATGGATTTCACAACAGAACACTGTGTGAGAATCAGGATGGGCTCTGATATTCTCCAAGTCGAATAAGCTAGTTTTTCCTGTCTGGGACACCATTTTCTTTTCTTTGAAATAATGAGACATGTGGACTTCATAGGCTTTTTCGTTTTGTTTTCTGAGAATGAAGACAATGTATATAAAACTCTAGTTACAAAGTAGAATTTCAATCAACATTAATTGCCTTCTCTTAAAGATTCTTTAAATGTTTATATATATATATATATTTATTTATGTCTTTACTTTATTTTGAAAGAGAGAGATAGAGATAGCGGGGGAGGGGCAGAGAGAGAAGGAGACACAGAAACTGAAGTGGGCTCCAGGCGCTGAGCTGTCAGCACAGAGCCTGACATGGGGCTCGAACCCACTAACTGTGAGATCATGACCTGAGCCGAAGTCAGACACCTGACTGAGCCACCCAGGTGCCTCAAATGCTTATTTATATCTTTGAGAGGGACAGAGAAAGAGCAAGAGTGAGGGAGGGGCAAGAGGGAGGGAGACAGAATCCGAAGCAGGCTCCAGGCTCTGAGCTGTCAGCAGCGAGCCCGAGGTGGGGCTCAAACTCACGAACCATGAGATCATGACCTGAGCTGAAGTCAGACGCCTAACCAGCTGAGCCACCCAGCGCCCCTTGCCTTCTCTTTAAAATATCTCTGCCCATCACAGATAGACACTATAAACACTCCATGCCCTGCTCCTGTATCCGTTCTGAGAGCCCAGCCCTAGTTTCTGATTGCTTTGCTTTTAAAGCTCACATCTGTGATCTTCAGAGGTCCGTAAAGTCGTTCCCCAGAAGCAGGAAATGCCTAGGAATTGATGTTCCCTACACACACACACACACACACACACACACACACACACATACACACACACACGGGAGAGGGGGCGGCCAGCAGCCAGTGACTGATTCTTATAGAAGGAAAATTCTGAGATGTAATTTATGCTCTGGAGTCCCCCTCGGGATCAGGCAGAGGCGGGGACCTCGCTTTCCGCTGTCTCATTGTTTGACGTCTTCCCCTTCCCTGTCTTACACCTCCACTCCACCCCTACCCCACCTCCTTCTAGTTTCTCAGAAGGATTTTCTTAATAAATCACTTACACATACATCCTCATCTTCCAGTCTGCTTCTGGGAAACCGGACTAAGACAGTGCTATAGACTGAATGTTTGTGTTTCCTTCCCCAAATTCCTAGGCCGAAATTCTAACCCCCAAAGTGACGGTGTGAGGAGATGGGGCTTCTGGGAGCTGACTGGGTCACGAAGGTGCAGCCCTCAGGAATGGGATCAGCGCCCTTCACCCCAGAGAGCCCCTTCACCCTTCCACCTTGTGAGGACACCATGAGAGAGGCAGTCTACGACCCAGGAAGCAGGTCACCAGACAGCATCTGCCAGTGCCTAGATCTTGGACTTGCCAGTGCCTCCGGAAATGTGAGGAATAATAGTTTGTTGATTAAGCCACTCAGCTTATGTTAGTTTATGATAGCAGCCTGAATGAATGAAGACACTCAGAGAGCTTTTGTTCTAGTGATGGAGATGGCCAGTAAACGAGAAAAAAGGAAAACGTATAGTATGTTAGTGATAAACGCAGAGGAGGAAATAAAGCAGAAAAGAGGGAAAATACAGTATAGAGGGGGACTGAATTTTTAAAAAAGTTTTCTTATTTACTTTTGAGAGAGAGAGAGAGAGGGAGAGTGGAGGAGGGGCAGAGAGAGAGAGAGAGAGAGAATCCCAAGCAGGTTCCACGCTGACAGTGTGAAGCCTGACACGAGGCTTGAACTCACGAACCATGAGATTGTGACCTGAGCTGAAATCAAGAGTCAGATGCTTATGAAGAGGAAGACAAAGAGAAAGAGTCAGACGCTTAACTGACTGAGACACGCAGGCTCCCCAAGGGGGGCTGAATTTTTGATAGAGTGCCATGAATATGTGACATCTGAATGCGAATTGGGAGACAGAGCACGCACTTGGGCAAGTGAGCAAAGGAGACGAAGCTCAGAGGAATAACACATACAAAGGCCCTGTGGCAGGAGTGTGCCTGACTTGTTCTGGGAACGATGTGGAGGCAGAGCAGGCATGGTGGGGTGAGGGAGAGAGCAGGAGGAGATGAGACAGTGAAGTGGGGAGATGATCAGCGGTTCTGAGTAGAGACGCATCATGATCTGACCTGAGTTGTAACCTTGGCCTCTGTGTTGAGACTAACGGGGGACAAAACAGAACCAAAGATACCTGTTATGAGGCTGCTGGCCAAGCCGGGATGGGCATGGACCATGGTGCTAACAACAGAAGTAGTGAGAAGTGACTGGATTCTGGATACATTTTGAAGAGAGAGTCAAAAGCATTTCCTGATAAAAGTGGGAGAAAGAGGTGCCAAGGACGTCTCTGAGATTTTGTGCCTTGGGCACTGGAAGGCTGGGGTTGTCACTAACAGAGACGGGGAAGTCTGTAGAGGGGGGCAGACATGAGACAGGACCCAGAGTTCATGTCTGAGATGCCAGTTAGATACCTGAGTAGAGATCCTGGGTGGGCTGGGGGAGGGGCAGCTTAGAGCTGAGGAAAGGCCCCTCTTCTGCTTAATCTCACCATCCCATTGCCTACAGAGCTCCTGGGCTGACCGATGAAATCAGGAAGACTAAAAGGAAATCATGGCGCCTGGTACCTTCCAACCTGGGCTTTTGGGTGATGCATCAGTGGGCCTTGGGGAGCTTGGATCTCTGAACGCTGCTATCTGAACATCCCAGAGGCCGACTTTCACAACTGCTGTGTGGCATGGGGAAGGCAGCAGTTGAAGTACTGACCACCAGGCAAGATAAAGTGTGGGGCAGAGAGGCCAGGATGCTGGAGAAGCTTGCTAAAAGAAATCTTTGCTTACCTCATCATTGCTCTTGAACCCCAGGTTTTAAACAGCTGGGTATAAGCAATGGGGGAGCCATTCCTGGCTTTGGCACAGGACAGGGGTGTAGCTCAACATTTGTTTCAGGATGTGCTCGCTTCAACAGCACATATACTAAAATCAACATTTGTTTCAGGAAGCTGGCTGCAAGGGTAACAGGATGCTCTGTTGGAAAAACCAGGGACAAGAGAAAGGAAGACTTGCCAGAAGAATGCTGCAGCAATACTGAAGCCAGATGATGAAGGGCAGGAGCAAGGGGGGCAAAAAGCATTGAATTGTTGTAGGATAAAGGAAAAGGGCAGAATAAACAGAACCTGGAGACTCACCACATGGCTGGGACCAAGGATAAGGAGGTTGGACCGTGTCTGTGTTCCTGGTGTATGGAAGAGGGAAAGAGGAGGAGGAACACGTTTGGGAGAGAAGGTAATTCACTTTGGATGAGTTGTGTTGACATGAGTGAGACACCCGGCTGTGTCAGTCTGCTATTGCCATGATAACACTCTGTAACAAAGCACCCCAAAGTTCAGTGTCTTACGTCAATAGTCATTTATTCTCACTCACATGTTTGTGGGTCAACCACATGTTGGCGGATCTAGGCTGAGCTCTCCCACGTCTCTCTTGTCATTCTCGGGCCAGTGTTTTAGCCAGGCATGATCTTCTCAGGGCCCTAACCAAAGCTTCAGAGGACAAACCCAACCACACAAGCACATTTCAAGTCTCTGCTTGTGTTACATATGCTGCCGTGCATTGGCCAAAGAAAGTCACATGACTGAGCCCAAAGTCAAGGGACACGAATATGGGAGAAAGGAGTAAATAACTGTCTTGAGTAATCAAATCCAGGGCTCAGCACACTATACACTGTAGTCCAAAGTCCAGTCTATCGCCTGTTTTTATAAACAAAGTTTTATTGGAACACACCCATGCTTGTTTGCTTGTAGTTGCTTTCGTGCCATAATCGCAGAGTTCAATAGTGCAACAGAGATTTCAGGGCCTGGGGAAGCTGAAAATATTTATGGCCTGGCCCCTTACAGTAAGAGTTTGCAAACTCCTGATCTAATCTACCACATTGGCCAATGTACAATAATTAGATGGTCTTGACAGTCTAGCCCACTGGGCCCCACTGAAAGCATTTTATGTGGCTCAGCCTACCTCTTAGCCCTCCACTTCTGAGATGTCTTATTGTATCTCAAGCAAAGAAAACAATGGGATCTGAACAGAAATGAAGCATTCTCTGCTTGGGGTGGTCCATGAAGTCTGCATTTGTTTCATAGGAAGCTGTGTTCACCAAGGCCAGCACAGGCGATGGACTTTTTAAGATGCGTTTCTTCTCAGCACTGCCAATTACTGCTCAGAAACTGAGCTCTCATACATGGACTCAAGAGTCTAGAATACCAACTGACCATAGAGCTGTGGCTTACGTCTATAAACTGTGCCCCAATTCGAGGATGCAAAGTTTACATTCTGCAGGACACAGAGCCCCCTGGAGGGAATGGGCTGTGACAAGAAGTTCAGGGCCAGCTACAGTTCCCCACCAACCCAGGATCAGCTAGGGAGGACCAGGGATGCCTCAGAACACAGTTCTCTTTGCCAACAGCCCTCACAAATGGCCATGAGTTCAAGATGGAAATTTACCGAGTGCTGGGCACCAACCACCAGGCAAGAGACTTTCTACTGTGTTTTCTCCTACGGCCCTCTGCCAAGTTTGCTGAGGCCCCTCTGCACATTCCCCAGATCACATTGTCACTCAGCTGCTGCTGCTGAATGCAGCACTCGGAGAGTCCAGCCTGGCTCTTTTGCTCAAATAGGTTCCATGTCTACCAGGAGATATTTACGGAGAGCCTATCGTGAGCCAAATACTTATGTAGGCACTGAGTATAAAGCAGTGGACAAAACAGACAAACAGCCCTGTCCTCATGGAGCTTACATTCTGGTGTGTGCAAGGGGAGAAGGAAAGGAGAGACAGACAGCTAAAATAAGTAAGTGAAATATGTGACATGTCAAGGGTCTACACAATGGAGAGAAAATGGAGAAAGGAGAATAAATGCCAGCATGGCAGAGGGCTGTGGTGTTACACAGGGGCTCAGGGACACCTATCTGAGAAGGTAATGGATGAGCAAGGACTTGAAGTGAATGAAGAAGGGAGGTATGTGTGTATGTAATGACAGGGTGTTTCAGAAGAAGAACCAGCAAGTGCAAAGGCCCTGAGGTGATAGCATGGTTGAGAAGAAACCCATATGTCCCCAGAATCTGCTCCCAGCCAGGCCTGCTCGTAAACCAGACTGAAGACAAGAAGCTGTTTTTAGGGTGGCCCACTTGGTTAGGCATCCGACTCTTGATCTTGGCTCCGGTCATGATCTCACGGTTCATGAATTCGAGCCCCACACTGGGCTCCTCACTGATCGGGGGGAGCCTGCTTGGGATTCTGTGTCTCCCTCTCACTGCTCCTCCCACAAACTCTCTCTCAAATAAATAAACAACAACAATAAAAAAAGAAATCGCTTCTAAATTAGAGCAGCTTCTCTCCTCAGAGTGACCAATTATTCCTTTTCCTGGATTGGCTGGATATGTTTTCAGTGGAGAAATGTCCTCCCTGGCTCCTCTCCTAGTGCCTGCCCAGGTTACTGGTGGTCACAGCTCTCCTGGGGCTCCTGACTTTGGCCTCGAATTCACCCCAAGCTCACTGTGTGTGGGGCAGTGGACACACCCAGAGCCCAGGCCCCATCCCAGGACCACCAAGCACCCACAATGGGGAGGATTCTGGTTCCCACACCCATCTGTCCCACACAGTCTATGTTTAACACCAGCTTCCACAGCCTCTGCTAAAGCCAGCAGGGGAGACTCTGGGGAGGCTGCTGGGTCTGCGGAAGGGAGGTGGGGCTTGCTTCCCCAGCCTCCCCTTCAATCCCACCTCTCCCTTCTCCTTCCTCTGCCCTCATCCTCCAGGATCCCACTGGCATGCCACCCCATCCAGGAAGCCTCCTTCTGGATGAAAGAACTTCTCTCTTCTTTGGACTGACATAGCAATTCTCTCCCTCCTAATAGCAGAAGCCACAGCCTATTATAATCCAGTGGGTTGAGCCCATTTCCCCATGAAACATGGACTCCTTGAGGCCCAAACTGGATTCACTCTTGCTTCCCCCACTGCACCTGAACAGGCCCTTTCACACGGCTGTAACCTGATAAAGTCTTTGTGGACTTATCTAAAGATGCTCTTTGTAATAGGTTGCTTAAACACCTTCCTCCCAACGCCCCAAGGTCCCATTCCCCCAGACCCAATATCTGACCTCTTCTGGAAGCATAAAGTCTATGGGATGGGGCATCCTGGGGTGCATTGGCCTCCCCTCTCCCCTAAACCTACAAAGAATTTGCCATTCATAGGCCCAGGGTCAGAGAGTGAGGTCACCCCTTCAAAACTGGGGTAGGCTATAATAATAAAAAGATTAAACATGAATTTTTTTTTCTCAAAACACAAGGCTTTGGCCACCTTTTGCCTCACAGCCAAACTGAACTCTTCTCTGGCATTGATTGGACTGGGCTAAGGAAGGACAGAGTGTTTTACAACTGTTTACAGGAGAAGGGGGAAGCTCAAAGGAGCCAAAGAAAGAACTACTGTTAGGGGACCAGGGGAATGGAGGTGCAAGGTCAGCATCACTGGTCAGCTCTAGGCCAAGGCCACAAGGTCACAGAGAAGAGCTTGTTCTTTGGGTAAACAATACTGGGCAATTTAAGAGGTCCTTTGTGACCAGGGCTATGCAAATGTAATCAGACGGTGGTTGGAATGGGGGGAGCCCAGAGGTGCAGCACAGAAAGGTCATTCGACTTGGACTTCAAATTCCACTAAGGGCTTCAAACTCACATGTTTACAATTCCCCCCAGTGCAGCTCTTCAAATAGTTCTAGACACCAACTAGCAGCATAGACAGAAGGGGACAATCACCCCTCAACTCCAATGCCCTGGACAGAGCCATGTAGCTCTATGAAATAATAGGGTTTTATAAACCTCATCATCCTCTTGCAAACAAAGCAATTCTATGTATTGTGTTTTTATAAATGCACTACTTTTTGTCAATACTTAAAATATTTTAAACATATCATGACTCCAAGAGCAAAGATAGCCCAGCAGTAATGAGCACACCCAGTGCTCAGATCTTGGTCTCTAATACCATCCGCCACTAAAGGGAACCAGAGTTCCTCGGGAAAAGGCTGGTTCCAGCTAGCACAAGATGAGCCCAGAATATCCTGTTATGCCAGAAAGCAGGTGCTTGAAGAGTGAGGAGCACATGTCATAAGGACATGGGACCCGGCTTGAAGAGACAGCCCCTAGGGGCCTGGGTGGCTCAGTCAGTTAAGCCTCTGATTTCAGCTCAGGTCATGATCCACAGTTTATGAGTTCAAGCCCTGCATCAGGCTCTTTGCTGACAGCTCATTCTGTGTCTCCCTCTCTCTCTGCCCCTTCCTTGCTCATGCTCTGTCTCTCTCTGTCTCTAGATAATAAACATTAAAAGAAGAAGAAGAAGAAGAAGGAGGAGGAGGAGGAGGAGGAGGAGGAGAGACAGCCGCTGATGACATCCACAGCAGTCTGAGCCCAAGGTAATTAAATACAGTGCAGTGTAATTAAAGAGTAATGAATTATTGCAAAAGACAAGAAATCATGAGTCTATGTTGATAATAAATAGGTACATACATAAATAGAGAACAGGAAGAACTCTTGGTTGAAACAGGACTCTTGAGGGTTGACTAATTTTTTTTAATGTTTATTCATTTTTGAGAGAGAGAGAGAGAGAGAGCACAAGCAGGGGAGGAACAGGAGAGAGAGAGAGAAAGAGAGAGAGAGAATACAAAGCAGACTCCAGCCTCTGAGCTGTCAGAACAGAACCCAACATGGGGCTTGAGCTCACTAACTATGAGATCGTGACCTGAGCTAAAGTTGGAAGCTTAACCAACTGAACCATCCAGGCGCCCTATTTTTTTATTTTCAATTTTTTAAAATTTATTTTTGAGAGAGAGAAAGAGTGCAAGCAGGGGAGGAGCAGAGAGAGAGGGAAATACAGAATCTGACGCAGGCTCCAGGCCCTGAGCTGTTGGCAAAGAGCCCGACACAGGGCTTGAACCCACGAACTGTGAGATTATGACCAGAGCCAAAATTGGACACTCAAATGACTAAGCCTCCTAGGCACCCCTTGAGGGTTGACTATTCAACTCTATGGCCTGCGAAGCCCTATGGGGCCATGTGGGGGCCGCATGGCAGGGAAGAAACAAGGTCACAGGCAGCAGGGAGGGATCTGGCACTGGCTCTTTGGGACTGAGTGTGAGGAAGAGAATAGGGTTATGGGACCCAGAGAACACAGTCGTGGAGGGATTTCAGGTTTCAAACGGTTCTTAGAACCGTCAGATCTTTTTTTTTTTTAATGTTTTATTTATTTTTGATACAGAGAGAGACAGAGCACGAGAGGGGGAGGGGCAGAGAGAGAAGGAGACACAGAACAGGAAGCAGGCTCCAGGCTCTGAGCTGTCAGCACAGAGCCTGGTGTGGGGCTCGAACCCACGAATGTGAGATCTGACCTGAGCTGAAGTAGAGGCTTAACCGACTGAGCCACCCAGGCGCCCCTAAGCCCTCAGATCTTTAGCCCCCATTTCTTGGAGTGCGGCCGACTGAACTTTCCCAAGATGGCTACCCCAATGCCTTCCACCCCTGTGGCCCTCTTAGTGTGCCTTTGACACTCAAAGCTAAAGCATCAGAGCCATACAGCCTCTGCCTGGGTCTCAGCCCTGAGCCTCCATGTAAGGGGTCTGACTGTGCTGAGGCTGCTAAGCCCAGGCACATGGACAGGCCACACGGAGGCGGCCCAGCTCACAGCCCCGGCTGAGGTCCCAACACGTGCAGCCAGCATCAAGACCAGACACGTGAGCCCGGACAATCTCGAGTCATGGTCATCCTAGCCTTCACGTCTTTTCAGACGAGGCCCCAAACAGCATGGGATGGAGACCAGCCATCTCTGCTGTGTCCTGTTCGGATTTCTGACCCACGGGACCTGTGGGTGTAATAAAACGGTCGTTTTAGGCGGCTGAGTTTGGGGTTGGTTCCTTATACAGCAATAGCAACTAGAACACACAAGATGTTCATAGATATTATTATACAAAAAGCAGGGAGAGGGGGAGGGTTTCTGTAATTAAATGTTTGGAAAGTACTTCGTTACACAAATTCCAAGTAAAACAGGGTTTTATTTTATTACAAGGCTCTTCATTGCCTCTAATATATTATGTGTCCTGTGAGTCTCCAAGAGGGAGATACGGTATTGGATGTTCCCCAAACATTTTTTTTCCCATGGGATGTCACTGATGCAAAGGTCTGAGGGTCCAGCCTTAGTTTTGCGTGGGGAAGCCATTTGAGACACAGTGATGCTCAGGGACCTGTCCAGAGTCAGGCCTGGGACCCCGGTCACCAGGTGCCCGGCCTAGGGGAAGCTCAGTTTCGGGCACATGGATGGTGCGGGGTCACGGGGAAGGCCGTGGTGGCTCTCTCTGCCACATCTCTTTCTCCATCTCTCCCGTGGCCTGCAGCTCTCACCCCTGTCTCCTTCTCCACCCCCCTACCTGGGGGTAGCAGCCCCCACCGCTTTCTGACCGCCCCCCTCCCCTCCCCAGCACACCGCACGCACGCACCGCACACCCCACACCCTGCCCACCTCCACGGCCAACCTCAGCCGCTCACAGCTGGGCCTGTGTCCGTGAAAGCTGCTTCTCTGCCCTGAACACTGGCCGTTGTCTCTCCCGGGGCGCTGCCGGGCTCCGCCTCCGCCTCCCCAGCCCTGGCTGGACGAGGAACACAGCCCTCCCTTGTCCGTCCTCTTGATATTTCCAGTAAAAGCACCTCGGACACAATCTCACTGCCACAGCCCTAATTATGTGTGAAATCATTTTTTTTTTTAGCTCGAAACCAAAGCAAACAAGCGCACACAGAGAAGCCCATTCTCTGCGGCCCAAGAGGAGCCGCCTCGCTCCTGTCCTCCTGTCGGGTTACCTCAGGGCCGCACAGAGACCCCGCTGTGTTTTGCGAGGTGCCTCCCGCCGGCCAGGGAAGGAGGCCGCCCCCCCCCCACTCCGGAGAGAGAGCGGGTTCCAGTGTGCGCTGCCCCTTCCACGCAGGCTTCCAGGAGCCTCGCGCAGGCCGGGCCCCCTGGGAGGCCCCCAGGAAGACGCCTCTCGGAGAAAAGTGGGGTCCTCAGGAGGGACGCGGGCCAGGGAGCTTTCTCCAGAGGACAGGAACCAGCTTCCTGACCCAGTCAAATGCTTTTCTTCACTTCTGGTGACATTTTTGTCATGCTTCTTGTATTTTACAGTCTCAGGTACAAAGTAGAAAAAGACCACCCGTGGCATCGTTCCTAGGTGGCCACCAGCTCTTGTCTCTCGTACTTCCTCCTCTTTCCGGACATCCACGCTCAACCCTTCCCCACTCACAACTGCATTCGGATTTGTTGAACACGCATTCTTTTCTATGTACGTGTGCCTTTGGGAAGATATTGCTGCGGTGAGTAGGTGGGAGTTTACTTTATGTTGAGGGTACTGGTAGAAACAGAGTCTTTTTCATCCGGGTCCTGTGTTGTTCGGCAGCTGTATCTCTGATGCTAAATAACCCTTCTACATAGGACCGCTATCTAACAGCCCACGCCCGCCCCCTCTACACCGGTGCACCTGCCTGGTGACGGAGGCCTGGGCTGTCTCCGCCTCCTGGCTACCACAAATCAGGTAACGATGGACATCCATGCGTGTGTCCCTTTATGAATCTTTGCAGGAAATCTGTGGGCCTGCATACCCAGGATTTGGCTTGCTGACTTGCAAGAGGCACACTCATTTGGTTTCACTGAGTACTGTTGGATTGGCTTCCAGAACACCTGTAAGCAGTTTGCACTTCCACCAGTAGGGAATGAGGGTTCCTACTTCCTTACCATCTTACCAGCACTTGGTATTACCCAACTTTCTCATATTACCAATATTTGTTCTAATAATTTTTCTTCTGGTTATTGAGGTAAAGTATCTCATGTGTACAATTTATTGTCAGGTTAGCTAATCTACAGTGTGTAGAGTGTGCTCTTGGTTTGGGGAGTAGACTCTTGTGATTCATCATAACATACAACACCCAGTGCTCATCTTAACAAGTGGCCTCTTCAATGCCCATCACCCATTTCTCCCCTCCCCACCACCCCACCCCCACCGCCAACCCTCAGTTTGCTCTCTGTATTTAAGACTCTCTTATGTTTGCCTCCTTCTGGTTGAAACTATTTTTCCCCTTTCCCTTCCCCCATGGTCTGCTAAGTTTCTCAAGTTCCACATATGAGTGAAAACGTATGGTATCTTTTTCTGACTGCCTTACTGCACTTAGCATAGTACCCTTCCAGTTACATCCACGTTGCTGGAAGTGAACTACCTCTTTAAAAAGTCCTTAGTCATGCAGATTTCATTTCTGTAAACTGCCCACTTATATCCTTTCTTTGACATTTTTCCATGTTCCCCACCAACACCAAAACAAAACAAAACAAAACAAAACAAAAACCAAACAACAAAAACAAAAAAACCCTTTGCTGGAGCTGTGATTGAAATCGAGCTGGATAAAGATTAAAGGACAGTTTACATCATTACAATATGAAGCCATCCCCCTCAGAATTATGGTCTACAGTTGTCTAATAGAAATTTACCATGAGCTGCATATGTAATTTAAAAAATTTTAGAAGTGGGGCACCTGGCTGTCTCAGTTGGTTAAGCATCTGACTCCTGATCTCAGCTCAGGTCATGATCTCGTTTCGTGAGAAGCTCCGAGCTGGGCTCTGTGCTTACAGCTCCGAGCCTGGAGCCTATTTGGGATTCTCTGTCTCTGTCTCTCTCTCTCTCTCTCTCTCTCTCTGCCCCTGCCCCACTACTGCTCTCTCCCTCTCTTTCTCAAATTAATAAACTTCAAAAATTTTTAGTATCAACTTTCTTTAAAAAAATTAAAAGATGCAGGTGAAACTAATTTTAATAGTACATTCTCTGTAACCATATCTTCGAAATGGAGTGTGCATTTTGCATTCATACCACATTTCAACCCAAACTAGCTACAGTTCACGTGCTCAGTGGTTACATGTGGTTGCTATGGGTTGGATGGCATAGACCTAATGCTTAATTTATTCATGTATTCATTTACGTCCTTAATTTTATTTTTAAAATTTTATTTATAAACATCTTTGGAATTTTTCCATTAAAATCGTTGTTTCAATTGCAAATATTATCTCATTTTCTGGTTGGTCTTTCCAGAAATTTTTGTGATATTTTTTTCACATTGATCTTGAATCTAGTAAATGTGCAGAACTCTCTTATTAGTACCAGACATTTGTAGGTTCTGCTGAATTTTTATATAATTGATCATCTTTATCTATAAATAATGGTAATTTTTATGCTTCCTTCCTAATTGTTGTATTTTTTTCTTATCTTAATACAGTGACAAAGCGTCGATTGTTATGTTGAGTACCAAACATCCTTTTCTTATTCCTAGGATTAAAAGGAAGGCTTTTAACATTTCTCTTTAAGTATGAGATTTGGGGTAGATAAATTTTATCAATGGAGTATCTATTGATTCTTAATTTTCTAAGAATTTTAAGAATTATAAAATTTATATAATTAAAAATTATAAATGTATAATTTATCAAAAACTGTTTATGGAGGTGCCTGGGTGGCTCAGTTGGTTAAGTGTCTGACTCTTGATTTTGGCTCGAGTCATGATCTTATGGTTCATGGGTTCAAGCCCTGCATCGGATTCTTGGGACTTTCTCTCTGCTCCCTCTGCCCCCACCCCCACTCTCGTTCTCTCTCTCTCAAAAAAAAAATTAACTAAATTTTTTTAAAGATATGTATAAGACTCTGTTTTTCTGATGTTGAACAATTCTTGCTTTCCTACTTGATCATAATTTTCTATCTTTTTAAAAAATACATATTTGGATTAGTTCAACTGATATTTTACTTAAGATTTTAAAAGAAATTTGTCTACAATATTTTTTACTTGTAATGTCCTTTATCAATTTTGGAATCAAGAATATGTTAGCCTCATAAAATCATTTTATTAATCTCAATCCTATTTTCTGGAAAATGTGTATAATATATAATAATAATGTTGTCTTTAGAAGATATCATATTGCTTAGACTTGTTCTGTTTTGTTTACAATCCAATCTGATCAGTGAGTTTAGCTCATTTACATTTATTTTAATTACTAGCATATTCTGATTTATTTCAGCCATCTTATTTTATGGTTACTCTTACTATATAGATTTTCTCTCTTTTCTAGTTTCCAGTGCATGAATCAGATTTTATTCTGCTCAACTGAAAGTAGTATATTTCATCTTTATTCTTTTAGTTGTTTTGACTAACGTTTTAAGAATCATACTATGTTTATTTTCTATTATTAATTTCTTTTTCCTTGGCACTCACCTCTTTCTGGTCTCCACATTCCCTCAACATCATCCCCCCTGTTATATTAGTTTCACCTAGAATTGGTTCTTGACTGTTACAAATAATTATTTTCTATTTAAAACTTCTTTTCTACTGGTTTGCCTCCCTCCCTCTCTGTTAAGTACAGAGAACAAACTGAGGGTAGATGGGGGAGAGAAGATGGGTGACAGGCACTGAGGAGGGCACTTGTTGGGATGAGCACTGGGTGTTGTAGGTAAGCCAATCTGACCATAAATTATATTTAAAATAAATAAATAAAACTTCTTTTCCAGAGAATGAAAAATCTTATTATTTGTAAGTCCTTATTTCTCATGCCTCATTGCTCCCTCCTCCTGTTGAGAAGTCTGATGTCGATGTAATTCATGTACATTCTTATAGACCTGCTTTTTCTTTCTGTAAACTTTCAGAATTTTCTCGGTGGTTGGTGTTCTGAAACTTCTCTGCCATGTGTCTCACTTAGTATTTGTTTTGAGCCCATCTGTCTCATCTGGTGCTCTATGAACTTTTAAAACCCAAGTTCGATCTTTCTTTAATACTATGAAGTTCTTAGTCACTATTTCCTCTTTTCCATACACTCTTTTCTCTCTCTCTGGAATTCTTATGTCATGAACTCTACTAAGTGATGACCACTTTTCCAGGTGATGAGGTTACAGTGCTGAACAAAGCAAAGCCCTTGTTGAGCTCAAATTATGTCAAATGGTGGGGCGGGGTGAAGGTCGGCAATAAATAAATGACTGTGATATGTTGAAGAGGAAAATGCCGTGGAAGCAAATAAAGGAGGGTAAAGGGGGTCGGGAGTCCCATGTGGAGCTGGGGTTGGGAAGGCATCTCAGCACAAAGGCCTAAAAGAACAAAGCGAGTGAGCTGTGCAAACATCTCAGAAAAGAGAACTGCAGACAGAGAGAAATGGAAGGGCAAAGCCCTTGGGAAAGAGGCCTGCTTATTTTGCCAGAGGAGCAGGAGATGGGGAAGACAGAATGAGTGAGGAAAGGGCAGAGCCACAGGGAGAGGTAGCTAGAGAGAGGCCAGATGATGTGGGTCCTGTGTTACAAGAAGAACTTGGAGAGGGAAAGCTGTCCAAAGATTTTGAAAAGAAGAGTGATACAGGATCTGAATTTGGTTTTGAAAGACTCACCCTGGCTGCCCCGTGGATGATAAGAGGACAAGGGAAACAGAAAATATTGCAATAATCCAAGTGGAAAACGATGGTGGCCTGGACTGGGAGAAGAGTGTGAGGTGGTGGGAGAAGCTCAGATGCTGTATATACATTTTCACAGTAGAGCTAATGGGATCTCTAACGCGTTGGATGTCAAACGTGAAAGGAGCACAGAATGGAACATAATTCATGGGCCTCAGATGGCTACATTCAGGGTATTACATCCGATTCCAAAAATGGCCAGTGGAAGAAGAGGTTATCTCTTATATTTCTCTCTTCAGGACAAGGAAACCCCGAAGGCTTCCTAGTGAGCACCTCCCTAAATCTTGTACCCTAGCCACTTGCTTGTCTCACCCTTGCCCTAGCCCTGATGGGGCCATCTACGTAGTAGTATCATTTTTAGGACCAGAGTGTAAAGAAAAAGGATTTAAGTATTCTAAATGTAGACATCATGAGCTCTTAAAAAGCCAAACATTATTTGTTATAGCTCTCCAAGCTAGGAATGAAAAAAAGCCACAGAATCTTACAAAGTCATCAAACTGCATTCACTGAAAGACTAATAAAGGCTTGTACCGTTGACCCTGCTGAATCCACCAACAGAACGAGTAGTCGGTAAAAGAAATAGCATGGCCCTATGATACAGCAGCTGGCCAAATGCAAGATTTAGCTGCAGATGTGAAGCCGGGGTTGACTGCTCATTGGCAGACTTGTATTTCGCCTCACAAATGGATGGATATACAGGGGTGGCTGTTGGCTTGCATTTGTCCAGGATCAGCACTAACTAATCATCGAAGACCTTTTATGTGAATGTTTGGCAACAGACACAGGCAGGGCCAAGACATTCAATGTGTTGAAGAACTTCTTTGAATCTTAGGGTTTATCCTGGAATGATGGTGTTGACATTTGCGCTGAGGATACAAAAGCAGTGGTGGGTAAAACCGCTGAGGTAGGTGTTCGCGCCCAGGCAGGGGCGCATGACGCTCACAGCCATTGTGTGCTTTGCTGCCATGCATGCCAACGAGAAGGAAAAATAAAAGAACCTGTTTCACTTTAGACTATCCTTGAGGAAGCAGTATGAGTTTATTAATTTTGTTACATCTCAATACTTAAGCATGTCCTCTCTTTTTTTAATGTTTTTTATTTATTTTTGAGAGACAGAGAGAGACAGTGTGAGCAGGGAGGGTCAGAGAGAGAGGGAGACACAGAATCCAAAGCAGGTTCCAGGCTCTGAGCTAGCTGTCAGCACAGAGCCCGACGTGGGGCTCAAACCCATGAACTGTGAGATCATGACCTGAGCCGAAGCCGGATGCTCAACCGACTGAGCCACCCAGGCGCCCCAACCATGTCCCTTTTTTTAACATGACTTTTAATATCTTAGGCAATGGGATGAAAATAAAGCATAAAAGCATAAGGTGTGTCTGAGGCACCGAAGAAAACGGTTACCTTGAAAAGAAAAAGCACTTGTACAACTGTTTGAGTTGCAGACTAAACTAGCCGCTTTTTTCAGAGAATGTTATTTTTACAACAAAGAACAGTTGGCAAACTAGAGTTATTCAGACCTGGGTGTTTGGCCTAAAAGATTCTTCAACATGAACAAAGCGAGCCTGCCATTTCAAGAAAAACAACAGTGACAGTGATTGTGGTCAAGAAGAAAATCTAAGGTTTTGAACAAAAATTGCGAATTTGGGAAAATGCGAACTTGGTGGCTTCCTAATAAAGACATTTTGGTGGTATGATTGATAAATGTGACTTTTTTCTGAGGTTGTATAATGAGATGTGTCAACATTTGGAAGATGTGCACACTCAGTGAGCTACATTTTTCAAATGACCGTGGGTGGACAGAAGATCCACCCAAAGTGCAAGATACACCAATAGATTTTAATGTGACAGAGTATGAAAAGTTACACCTAACTTCTTTTTAAGTTTATTTATTTTGAGAGAAAGAGAGAGAGCAAGAGAGCGAGTGCATGCACACTCAGGGGAAGGGCAGAGAGAGAGGGAGAGGATCCCAAACAGGTTCTGAGCTGTCAGCACAGAGCCCCACATGGGGCTCAAACTCAGGAACCATGAAATCACGATCTGAGCTGAAATCAAGAGTGGGGTGCTTAAACAACTGAGCCACCCAGGCATCTCACATTGTACCTAAACTTTTTTATTAAAAAAAATTTTTTAATGTTGACTTAGTTTTGAGAAAGAGAGAGAGAGAGACAGAGTGCAAGTGGGGGAGGGGCAGAGAGAGAGGGAGATACAGAATCTGAAGCAGGCTCCAGGCTCCAAGCTTTCAGCACAGAGCCCGACGCGGGGCTCAAACCCGTGAACCCACGTAAGACCATGACCTGAGCCGAAGTCAGACTCTTAACCGACTGAGCTACCCAAATGCCCCTGTACCTAACCTTTAAAAAAAAATTATTTCTCATCAAGTATTGGTGTAGTATCAAGGAAAAAAAATATCCACTATTAAATTACTCCTTTTTAAAAAAATTTCCCCCCAGCCTCACTGAGACAGATAGGATCCCCAAATAAAAACTGTATACACTTAGGTTGTATAACATGATATTTTGCTATAGGAATACACTGTGAGATGACTACTAAAATCAAGCTAATTAACATTTCCATCAACTCACACAGCTAGTCTTTGTGTATGTGTATGGTCAGAATACTTGAGATCTAGCCTCCTTGCAAGTTTTAACTATACGGTACATAAAAAGACTCTCTTTTTACAACCAGATATTCCCACAGAATATTCTTGTGTTTAAAAAATGCTAATTTCTCATAAAAAATGTGTTATTGTGGGGCACCTGGTCGGCTCAGTTGGTAAAGCATATGACTCTTGATTTCAGCTCAGGTCATGATCTCATGGTTGTGAGATCAAGCCCCGTGCTGGGCATGGAGTCTGCTTGGGATTTCCTCTTTCCCTCTTAATCTGTTCCCTTCCCCACCTCACACGGGTATTGGCTCTCTCTCTCAAAAAAAAAAGTTATTTGTGTTAACGGGCACTATGTCTATTAAAATGCACAGTTATTTTAAAATATTTGTTTAATGTTTACTCATTTTTGAGAGACAGAACGTGAGTGGGGGAGGGGTAGAGAGAGGGAGACACAGAATCTGAAGACAGGCTCCAAGCTCTGAGCTGTCAGCACAGAGCCCCACACGGGGCTCGAACTCACCAACCGTGAGATCATGACCCGAGCTGAAGTCGGATGCCTAACCGACTGAGCCACCCAGGTGCCTCTATTGTTGTTACTTTTTAATAAATTAATTAAAAATTTTTAATTGTCAGATTAAATTTCTGATATAGTAATAAATTAATATGACACACCCACAAAAGCCTTTCAGGGGTCCTCAGTTTTTAAATGCCCTGAAACCACAGATTTGAGAATGGACGGCCTACACCCATTCGGGATTCACCCTTGGGAATCCGAGGGTCCGCAGCCTCCCCTGAAGTGCACGGCTGTCATGACGTGAGGGGGAGCTGAACACCTTCAAGGTTCTATGAGGAGGGAGGACCGAACGTGGGCAAGTGACCGGACGACCCGCCACAGTGGCTGCAGAGGGAATCCTGACCTGGACCGGGGGCTCCCGGGACGACGCTGGCGGGCAGCAGCTCCGCGAGGCCCAGGACGCAACGCGGCAGACCACTGGAGGGACAGCCAGGGAATCTTTCTTCTCAAGGACAAGGAGGCTTTGAGAGACTGTGGTGTCTGCTCTGCAGGGCTCCTCGGCCCCTTCTGCAAACGGGCAACCCAGGGGCTCCTGAGGCCCTTCTCTACGAAGACAATTATTTTGGCTCTCCTCCCGACACCTCGCCATCCCACTTTTCACCATATTTGCAAAGCGAAACGCCACAGCCAACAATTTCATTCTGCTGCCTAAACATACAATCATATCATTTACCTATTCAAAACTCTGAAAAATCCAGTGTGTGCAGAATAAACTCCAAAGGGTTTTTTTTTAATGTTTATTTTATTTTTTGAGAGAGGCAGAGCATGAGTGGGGAAGGAACAGAGAGACAGGGAGACACAGAATCCGAAGCAGGCTCCAGGCTCCAAGCTGTCAACACAGAGCCCGATGCAGGGCTTGAACTCACCAACCACGAGATCATGACCTGAGATGAAGTTGGACACTTAACCCACTGAGCCACCCAGGCGCCCCTTAAAGCCTGAAGTTTTGGCATGTACCAGCCTGTCTTTCCAGACTTTTGGAGTCAATTGACTTGGTGGTTAGGAAGCCACTCAGAAGCAAGGCTGCCAGTGTTCAAGGTCCATTCCTGCCAACCGCTTACCAACAAGCGACCTGACAGTGGTTCACTCTGAGTGCTTAACAACCGGCTCCCAGGGGAGACTTGACACCCTAATTTGTAGCCTTGGCCAACTTCCTTGGTATTAATACTTCCACTAAGGCCAACTTCAAGCTCTCAATGTGACATCACTCAATGTAGAGCTAGGAAGAGATGCTTCCAATTTGCTCTCAGGAGTGCCTAGCTACGGCATTGTCGGAAGGATCAAATTGTGTAGTGTAATGATTCTAAAACGGTGGCATGCATCAGAGTCGTTGGAGGGCTTGCAGAAATACAGAGTGCCGGGCCCCACTTCCAGAGTTTTTGATTCATTGAGTCTGGATATGGCTCTAGGATTTGCATTTCTAGTTAACTTCCCCGGTGATGTCATTTCAGAAACCACTGGACTAGTGACTGTAGTAGACAGAGCTCAGTGGCTATCATGGAGATGCCTAACTCATGTCAGCTCTCATGTGCATTGGAGAGCCCAGCGCATCCCACACCCTGGCCACCCATCCTCTCCCCATCGCCTGACCCCACACTATACTTTCCTGTCTCTGTAGCTTTGCTCCCCCCTTCTCCCTGGACCTAAATGCCCTTCCCTCCACACTACCAATCTCTCCCATTGAAATCTCAATTCATCTTAAATACCACATCTCTGCTTAAGCCCTCCTTGAATCTTCTACCGAGAAATACCTGTTCCTCAAATACCCTCTCTTGAATTTGCAGTCTTAGACTCCTCTTCAAAGTCTGCCTCCTATTGGAATTATTGTCTCAATACCTGTCTTTCTCACCCAACTCTTAGCCCCTGGTGTGCAGAATATCATCATATCCATCCCTGTCACCACAGCCCAACACCTTCTATGTAGAAGAAACTCCATCAGTGATGAGCACTTTCAACCGCACCCCCATGAACAAGTGTCTCCCCAGCAAACATAGGTGCTCCATTCAGGATGTATGACCCGTCCCCAAGCTGTGGGTTTCTTTGTGGTTGGTGGGCTTGTCCCAAGGAAGCTCCCAGCTACCTTCTGGTGATGAATTAGTGATACGTGTGTAGAAAACACAGCAAGCAAATAAAAATATCATCAAGTCTAGAGGAAGCAACAGGTTCTGTGAGAAAACACACGACCGTGTACTACATGTCTCAGCCGTGAAACGCATTTCCATAGTCATAGTGATACTGCGTACTGGTCCGAAATTTTGACTTAACTCTATGGGAAGATGGAAGGAACAAAAAGTTTGCACCTTCTGTAAGACAGTGGGGAGGGGAGGAGAAATCCTCATTTCTGATACAATAAGAAAGCAATAGATAATGCTTAAAATTGACAAGCCAAGAAGTCTGTGCGCATTATTTAAGTATATGAAGATGAACTCCGAATGAAAAATACAAAAGACTTGAAATGCTTGCCTCAGGGGAGCAAAAAATGGAGAGGGGCAGGGTGTTATTGGAACAAAAGAATCAGAAGCCTCACAGAATTACTGCCTCTTTAAATTGCATTCATGGACAGACAGACACACGCATCTGTGGGGAAAAAACTAAAGGTTTTTTTTTTTTAAAACAGCAAAGAAGAACCAGCAAAGCTCTCGGATTCGTCGGGAGAGCACGGCACTGCCATAAAGACAGACACAGAGACCAATGTAATAGAATAAAGAGCCCAGACGTAAACCCTCCAATTGAAGGTCAAATGATTTTCAACAAAGGTGTTGTTGAACTCCTTTCACTGGAGAAAGGATAGTCTCTTTCTCCAAAAGAGCAAAAGAACGCAGATCGACCCTATGCCATAAGCAGAAATTAGCTCAAAACGCATCAAAACTGTAAAACTCATAGAAGAAAACAGAGGGAAAAAGCGTCACAACCCTGGGTTTGGCAAGGATTTCCTGGGTATGACGCCAAAAGCCTAGGCTCCAGAAGTGAAAGTAAACAGATTAGATTGTGTCAAAATTTAAGATTTGTGTGTATCCAAGGACACAACAAACAAGGCAAAAGGTGACCCAGGGGACAGGAGAAAATATTTATAAATCATGTACTGATCATATAAAGAACTCTTCCAATTCAACTACAAAAACCAAATAACTGATTAAAAACGGGCCAAGAGCTAGAATAGACATTTCTTCAAAGAAGATACACAAATGGCGGACAGGCACATGAAACATCACTGATCATTAGGAAAATGCAAATCAAAACCAGTGAGCTGTCACCTCACACCTAGCAGGACAAGAATCATAAAACAAAGCAAAACAAAACAAAACAGAAAATAACAAGCGTTGTTAAGGATGTGAATCGGGACACTTGTATACTATTGGTGGAACTGCTTTGGAAAATAGTACAGAGGTTCCTTGAATTGAAAATAGTGCTACCATATGATCCACCAATTCTACCTCTGGGTGTAGATTCAAAAAAATTGAAAGCCGGAGCTCAAAGAGATATTTGTACATGCACAGCGTGTATTATTCACGATCGTCCAAAGGTAGAAGCAGTCCAAATGTCCATCAGTGGATAAATGGATAAAGAAAACATGCTAGGTTCATATAATGGAGTATTAGTCAGCCTCCAAAAGAAAAGAAATTCTGACACGTGCTAGGACATGGATGAACCTTGAGGACGTTGTGTGAAGGAAAATAAGCCAGTCGCAAAAAAGACAAATACCGTGATGTCTCACTTCTCTAAGGCATCTGGAAAGTCGAACTCATGGGAACAGAAAACACAATGGTGCTTATCCGGGGTGCAGGAGAGGGGAATGGGGAATGGTTGTTAAATGAGTGCAGAGTTTCATTTCTGCAAGGTGAAAAATTTCTGAAAACGGGTCGCACAACAGTGTACACATAATTAACACTACTGGACCGTGTTCTCAGAATTCATTAAAATTTTAACCATTTAAGGCCAATTTTATGTTATGCATTTTCTTCCCCCAATTTTTCCAAAAAGGGGGCAAGAAGGCAGTTGGATATATATGCGTTGAGCTCAAAAGAAAGATCTAGACTGGAGGTGAAACAGGTGGGATGTCTAAGACTTGGTAGAGGGCTCAGGATGTGACCCGCTTTGAGGAGAAAGATGAAGGCACCCAGGACCCAGCCTGGGGAATGTGTAGAGTTAAAGGTTTGTCGGGAAAGAATGAATCTACAGGACACTGAGGACCAGGCAGAGAGGTAGAAGGACCACCAGGATGGAGCAGGGGAGGGGAGCAGTGAGGAAGGGAGGGGTCAACTGTTCCTCATGCTGCTTAGAGGTCAAGGGGGTGGTCAGACAGAGAAATCCATCAGGTCTGGTAACACGGGAGCCACAGGTAACACCAGCCAGAGGATCTTCAGGAGGACGGTGGAGGGGAAAGCCAGAGGTAGAACGCGCACAGGAGAGAGGAGCCCATTGAGCGTGGGGTCCTGAGAAGATGTGGAGGAAGGAAGGGTCGCTGCAGGTGAGTGAGGAACTGGCCTCAAAGGGGAGGAGGGCCCCGCTGGGCAACAGGAAGGTCCAGGAGAGGATAAGTGAGCACGGTGACCCCTGGCCCGCCGGGTTTGCCAGTTGCGGGATTATCATCTACAGCTTCTGTTTCCTCTGAAGCAGGGGTGTGGGAAGGGGGCCATGGTGGATGGAAGCAGAGGGATGTGGTCAGGGCCGCTTGCCCCGAGGCACTGCAGGGATGACAGGCCCTTGTGAGAGGCAGGGCATGAGGGCATGAGGTGGACACGGGAGAGGCCCAAAGAGTGGCACCACTCAATGAGCGGGCTCTCCCGAGGTGCTGTCAGCACCCCTGCCTGCCCCCCAAGTTGTCCCCAACCCGGGAGATCACAGCACCATGCCGATGGGCAAAATCACAGAGCCAAACAAAGCCTGTGCCCCCTGCATCCTGCTCCCCTGCCTGAGGGAGTACACATGACACTCAAAAGGTGACCTTAGAACCAGATACTGGAAGAGTATCAGTCTAGGCTGGAGTAGAAACTTAAAGAAAGAGGGGTGATTTCCCTAAAATGTTTTTTTTAACGTTTATTTATTTCTGAGAGAAAAGGAGCACAAGTGGGTAAGGGGCAGAGAGAGAGGGAGACACAGAATCTGAAACAGGCTCCAGCCTCTGAGCCGTCAGCACAGAGCCCAGCACAGGGCTCAAACTCATGACCCGAGCCGAAGTCAGACGCTTAACCAACTGAGCCACCCATGCACCCCATACCCCTAAAATTTTAATCACAAATACAACAGAGGGTGGCATGCTTGCTCCAGAGGCAAATAAACCAAGGGCAACCTTGTGCCCCCAGGGTTTCTGGACCATTCTAGAGAACCACAAACAGCCTCCCCTCTCCTTACAGAACTGCAAGGCTCTATCCCAGGTCAGAAGGAAAAGTCATGCAAAGCTGAGCGTGGCTAACGCCTCTGGGGCCGGAGTACCCTGCCTGTTTCGCTGGGTTTGCACACTCTGAGCCACCAGGCTGCACAATGTTCCCAGAAGCACTGAGCAGATGGAGGGGGTCAGGGAAGAAAGGCCAAATGGCTTCAGGTGTGGTGTGAAATTGGGCGGTCGGGACAGGCAATCCTACTAGGAGAAGCAACTCAGACGGCAAACAAACAGGGAGGGTGGAGGGAGACCAAGTTACCCGACAGCTCAGCGGTCACAGAACTCCAAAGAGCTAGTGCAGCCGCCTCCTCTCCGCACCTCCAGAGACCAAAACTTTCCACCAGCAACAACATTTGGAGACAGCATGACGAGGCTGTCCCAAGACAAAGCCAGAAGGTCTGCATAAGGAACGTGACATAGTCTTAACCCCAAGAAGTAGCCTCATGTTCAGACTCTAACCAGCGCGGGGGTATAGTCAGGCCTCATGGTGTCTTTGTAGGACAAGAGAGCCCCCCCTGGGTCCCCAAACTGCAGCATTCACAGTGGCACTCAGGACCACCAGATTCACCCATTCTTCCCACAAGGTTCTGTTGACCTCCCCCTGCTCCGCCGATGGGCGGCTACGCTGGCCTGGGCTTATCCTTGCCTTTACCAAACCTTGTTCACTGTGGCACCTCAGAGCCTACTAGACGGTCAGTCATGATGTGTCTAAAGCACACACGAATGAAAAGGACAGAATGCACCCACTGTCCCAAGGCAAAAAAAAATCAACAGCGCTTAGCTCTTAGTCAAGTTCTTTCCTGGGAGCCTACTCCATACATGCTAAGTCAGATCCTTTAAAGGTGGGGCTCTGGCATTCATATTCCTAATGAGGAGCCCCTGTCCTACAATGGAAAGGCCTCATACTTTAGGGGGCGTAAGAATTACCAGAGGTTGGGACCCCTGGCTGGCTCAGTACTGGAGCGTGCGGTGCTTGATCATGGGGTTGTGAGTTTGAGCCCTGTGTTGGGGGTGGAGATTACTTAAAAATAAAAGCTTTAAAATAACAATCACCAGAGGTGGTTGAAAAAAATGCAGATTTCAGCCACAAACCATTTGGGAAAAGAAATGTAAAAAGTATTGCTACTCAGTACCATCGAAAAACATGATCCAACCACGAATGAGTGGATAAAGAACTTGCATGTTGATTTCTGACATAGATGCCAAAGTAATTCAACAGAGAAAAGAAATCTTTTCAACAAATGGTGCTGGAAAACTGAGTATCTATAGCAAAAGAAAAATGACCTTGACTCTTACCTCATACCAAACACAAAAAATAGCTTCAGATGTATCCCAGTCCTAAACATGAAATGTTAAAATTATAAACCTTCTAGAAGAAAATAGGAGGAAAAGTTTTGTGACCTTGATAGGCAAAGATTCCTTACGTGGGATGCCCCTCCCCCAAAAAAAGAACTATAAAGGGGAAACAATTGGAAATCTGGACTTTCTCAAAATTAAAGTCTTCTGCTCTTTGAAATTCATTGTTAAGGAAATGAAAAGGAAAGCCCCAGACTGGGAGAAAAATATTTGCAATACTTACATTAAACAAAGGACTCGTATCCAGAATAATAAATAATCCTGAAAGCTCAGTAAGAAGTTGAACAACACCTCCTATATACACAAAGCTTTGGATAGACTTTTCAAAAAGAAGATACACAGATGGCCAAGAAACACAGCAAAACATGCTCAACACTGTGGTCATTAATGCAGATGAAAGCCACGGTAAGGTACCGCTAGATATGCACCTAAGTAAGTCACAGTTAGAAGACGGACAGTTCATGCATACTAAAATCAGAGGGACAGACCCCAGCAAGCCTTCAGGGTAAAGAAGGCGCACTTATCCGTGAAGCTGTCCGCATTTTTAAATGACACCACAGGGTTGGTAGGAATTGTGAAAGAACATTTGAAGGCTTACTTTATTTTTTAATACTTCTAAGTCAAGAAAATTAAGATGGAGAGTTCAGTAAGTCTACAACTTTACATTTAACTAAATATCTCCACTGTATGTGTCTCCATCATGTGGTTCATATTTAGGTATTTCTAGAAATAAAACTGCCCATTGTATCTTCTTTTTTTTATTTTTTTTAATGTTTTTTATTTATTTTCGAGAGACAGAGAGAGGCAGTGAGAGCAGGGGAGGGTCAGAGAGAGAGGGAGACACAGAATCTGAGGCAGGCTTCAGGCTCTGAGCTAGCTGTCAGCACAGAGCCCGACGCGGGGCTCGAACCCACAAACCATGAGATCATGACCTAAGCCAAAGCCAGACGCTTAATTGACTGAGCCCGCCAGGCACCCCACCCATTGTATCCTCTTATTTTCCACTAATATTACAGTATCATCTTTGTGCATCAATTATCATGAACTTTCTTTTACTCTTCCTTTTGGGGAAAAAATGGGGAACATTTGTTTATAATTAAATGTCTTTCAATTAAAGTTGAACATATATTGTACAGAGAGAAAGAGGGGCACCTGGGTGGCTCAGTCGGTTAAGTGTCGGACTTTGGCTCAGGCCATGATCTCACAGTTTGTGAGTTTGAGATCCATGTCGGGCTCTGTGCTGACAGCTCAGAACCTGGAGCATGCTTCGGATTCTGTGTCTCCCTCTCTCTCTGCCCCTCCCCCATTAACACTCTGTTTCTCTCTGTCTCGATAATAAATAAACATCAAAAAAAAAAAGGGAGAGAGAGGGAAAGAGACCTTTGAGCACCATGTTTTGAACTTGTGTGGGTCCCGTTATACCTGGATTTTTTTCAATAAATACAGTCCAGCACTGTAAATGTGTTTTCTCTTTCTTAGGATTTTCCTAATAATGTTTTTTTCTCTAGCTTACTTTATTTGTAAGAATATAGTATATAATACTTATACAAAATAAGTGTCATTCAACTGTTTGTTATGGATAAGGCTTCCAGTCAACAGTGGGCTATTAACAAAGTTTCTGAAGTCAGAATGTTATACACAGATTTTCAACCACATGGTGGGGTCAACGCCCCTAACCCTGGCATTGGTCAAAGGCCGACTGTCTATATAAATCTATTGTACATCATATACTTTAAAGCTGAATTATATATTTTTATTTATCATATATACACATAATACATATACATATATAAAAAAGAAAAGACTGACAAAATCAAGTGGTGGTGTGGATGTGATGTAACTGGAAGTCTCATCCATTGGTCTTGGGAAATCAATACGTGACAACCACTTTGGAAAAGTATGTGAGAATTTCATATTAAATTGAACACACACTTACAGTGTAACCCAACAATTCCACTCCTTGAGATTTATCCAAGAGAAAATACATACATACACAAACTTGTTCAGAACAGTTTTATTCATAATAGCCTGTATGTAGGAATAATGCAAACACTCATCAATATTTGAAATGAAGAAACAAATGTGGTATATCCATCCAACGCAATACTACTCAGTAATATAAAGAAAAGAATGACAGGCACAAACAACATGAGAGAATATTAAAATCAGGCTGAGCAAAAGAAATCAGGCACACGCAATTTTATCCCACATGCATTCATTCGTTCCCCAGGGCTGCAGTAACAAACCCTCGCAACCCTGGTGGCTTAAAGCAACAGGAATTTATTTTTTCAGAGTTCTGGACACCGAAAGTCCAAAATCATGGTGTCTCCAGGGGCGGCTGCACTTCCTCTGGGGGCTCCGGGGATGGGGGTCCATTCTTTGCTTCTTCCAGCTTCTAATAGCTGCCAGAATTTCTTGGCTTATGGTCACATCACTCCAATATCTGGGTCCACTGCCCATTCACTTGTGTGTGTGTGTGTCTGTGTGTGTGTGTGTGTGTGTGTGTGTGTGTGTGTGTGTGTGGTGTTGAGTCTCTTTGTTATTTCCCTCTTATAAGGACACCCATGATGGCTTTTAGGGTCCACTTGGAGAATCCAGAATTATCTCCTCATCTCAAAATTCTCAACTTAATCCCATCTGCAAAGGCACTTTTTCCAAATAAGGTAACATTGGCAGGTTTCAAGGATTAGGACGTCATATCTTTGGGGCCACCATTCAACCCACCACATTGAATGATTTCATTGACAGGAAATTCTGGAAGGAATAAAACTCATCTGTAGTAACAAAAAGAAATGGTTGTCTGGAGCCAAGGGGAGTGGTTACCTGAGAGGCTTGAGGGAACATTCTAGAGTGAAGGAAATACTATGTATCATGATTGAGATGATGGTTACATGACTATAGATTTTAAAAACTCATCAAACTTTACCTGTGGTTACATTTCATCATACATTAATTTGCCTCATAAAATTTTATTGTATTGAAGTTTATTTATTTATTTTGAGAGAGGGAGAGAATGAGCCGGGGAAAGGCAGAAAGAGAGGGAGAGAGAGAATCCCAAGCAGGCACGCCAGTGCAGATCCCAATGCAAGGGCTCAATCCCATAAACCTTGAGACCATGACCTGAGCCGAAACCAAGAGTCAGATGCTTAACCAACTGAGTTACCCTGGTGCCCCCAAAATTAATTTTAAAAGAAAACATACAAGTGTAGCTTTCAGGGACCAGTCTTGGCTGGGCAGATTTGACAAGTCCGAGGTGCATTCAAAACAAACAGCTCAGGTGCCTGGGGGCAGGCGGTCCTGGAACCCTCCTGGAGAAACAGCACTCTGGAAATTGGGAAAAGACCTACCTCACCCCCACTGTCTTCCCTTCAGCTCCTCAGATACCTGAGAGCCAGGTTGCTGAGCTGCAGGTGTCCCGCAGTGAAGTCCTGTTCACAGTGAGGTCACGGTTTTGGGACAGACACACACTAACTCCAAAACAGCCAGGTACGGCAAAAACCAACAGCTACAGAATCAAAGAAGAATTCTGACCCCAGATTAAGCTAAAACTCTCCGGACGGGGTAGCATGTGAGCTGGGCCCTGACAATGGGTCAGGATTTGGACATGTGGCATCACTAGTGCCAGTTTCTTTCTGCTCTTGTCCCTGAGTGCCCTCTGGGTCCTCTGGATGGCCAGGTCCTCCTCACCCAGGATGGCCTCTCCGGACATTCTGTTCTGCGTCCTGTCTCTTGCCCAAGCTGGGTCATATGCCAGGCATGCCAGTCCCTTCTCTAGATTCTCCATCAGCAAAGCCCCAGAAACAAGGTGTGGCCTTTCATAAGACCAGCTGGGGAGGCTCCTCCTGCAGAGAACCAGCCTCCTTGTCCCTTCTCTGGACAGTTCGACCCCCAGGCTCCCATCCACAGCTCCAGCCAGGCCTTCGTGTTCCAAGGCTCTAGCTCTTTGACCTGACTCCTCGGTCCTTTTCAGCATCTGCTCTAACTCTGGTTTCCCAGGAAGCCCTTCCCCGATTTCCATGTGGTCGCTGCCCTGCACAGCAGAGGGGCGTGTGGATGGCGAGCTCTCCTGCATCCTGGCGTCTGATCCCGGCCTCCATTCCCCATCCCTGGCTCTCCTGAGGCCTCATCCCTCGGGAATGCACTCCAACTCTCAGAAGTGCACTTGGACCAAGGCTGCAGGGCCCCTGTGGAGTCCAAATGCAGCAGCTGGAAGCGTCTCAGACCTAGTCACAGCAAACCCCTGGATTTCATCCTGTCAGTTTGCCTAAAGAAAGCCGCTTAGAATCACTCAGCCTCTATTGTCCCCATCTCCCAGTAAGCCAGGAAGCTGCCCCCCGACCCCTCCCTGCTTTGCTAAGTGAGGACCGGCAGGCTTTCCCGGGAGCCAGGTCCAAGCCACCTTCCCAAGTGGGAAAGCCGAACCCCCTGCGCTCCAGGCAGGCTTCCCCGTATCCTTGCTCTCGCCACCCGAGATGTTCCATTCTCTGCATGTACCACCTTTGCGGAGTGAGCAGAGCTCCCCACCGACTGCGACGGGGGGGCGGGGCCTGTGACGGGTCCCCAGACAGGAAGTGTGCAGCCTGCAGGGCCACAACCAGCTACAATGAAGCCTCCACCTTCTGGAGAGCTCTGTGGCCTCTGAGAGCAGGTCCCAGGAGACAAGCAGGGAAGCTGAGGCGAGGGGATGGAGCCTTCTGAGGACCTCACAATCCTAGAGTGGCAAAAAGCCCTCAGCCTGACAAGCACTCTGACCTTGGGTCAAAGTCGTGGACCCAGAACATGTCGTTAGTGGGACTTCCATGTCCCTAATGCCCTGGTGAGGAACAGCTCCAGGAAGGACCCTGCCATCCTCTCTTTCCAGAAGAGAAAGCCTGGAGACCTTGGGCAAACTGGACACCCAATGGGGCTCCGACAAATCTCCAAGTCTTCGTCCATCAAATCTGACAGGCAGTGGGTACCCAATCAGGGGGTCATCAGGCCCCCCAGTGCACCATTATCATCTCCACTTACTCTGGGAAGCATTCTGACCCCTAAGGAAGGGACCCCAGTGATGACAACAGCCAGGTGGAGCCCAGACCTTACTCTGTCACCGAGAGACTGGTGAGAGAGAGAGTAACAGGACTGTTCCTAATAGTTCAGCTTTTCATCCTCAGGGCACATGGGATTATACTCACTCTCCCCTCTCAAGTGGATGGGGTCACATGACTAGTTCTAGCCAATGAGATGTAACCAGAAGTGACACGCATCGACTCTGGGTTGGATCACTCAGGTGCTGACATGTAATGCCCCAGAGCTGTCTGTCCGCTCTGTCATGGCAATGGGCAATGCTCCAGACGGTGGCTGCTCCACCAGCCTGATCGGAAGTGACGACCTCATGCAAAACTCCTAACCTAAACTTGATGGATATGAGCATGGGCAAGAATGACATCTTTGTCATTTCTTTTCTTCTCTTTTTCTTTTGAGAGAAAGATGGTGGGGAGGGGCAGAGGCAGAGGGAGAGAGAGAGAATCCCCAGCAGGCTCCACATCCAGCACAGAGCCGGACACAGGGCTTGATCCCAGGAACCTGGGATCATGAGCTGAGCCGAAATCAAGAGTCTTGGACGCTTAACCCACTGAACCACCCAGGTGCCCCTCAGCTTTGTTGCTTCAGGGCACTGAGACTTGGGAGGCATTGTTACTGCAGGTAACGCAGCCTGTGCTGACCAAAACGGGGGTCAAAGGCCGACTGGCTCTGCCCATGATCAATATCACCTACTCCCTATGACCCTGTACAGCCTGTGTCCCAATCGCCCACTTTAACTTTGGGTCCAAGCCGCGGTCATAAAACAACGTGAGAGTAAGATGCCAGCCTGAAGATCGGAGATGATCTTTTTCTCTGAGACTGAGACACTGGCGCTTCAGGATTCGGCAGATCCAGGGCAGGGTTGGGGTGGGGGTCGGGCAGCCGTAGGTGGCAAAGCCCAGGGGCTGACCTGGGGCATGTGAACTGATGTCTGATAGCAGACTTTTCCTCTTCCCTGACTTCCTTTTTGGCCAGAGAACTCCCACTTGTGGGTCCCACCCTGCCAACTGCACCGGGCGCCACCTCCAGGGAGTCCGAGTGGTACTTCCGGTCCAGCCGCCCGTCTGCTAGTTAGCTAGCTCATGAGAGGTGTGGCTTCTAGTCTCATTTCCCTGCTTCCTACCCCTTGCCAGTTCTAGCTGCAGGCCTTCCCTCTCATCATTTAAACCAGGAAGGTTTGGGGGCACCTGGGTGGCTCAGTCGGTTGGGCGTCCAGCTTCAGCTCAGGTCATGATCTCACGGTTCGTGCATTCGAGCCCCATGTCGGGCTCTGTGCGTACAGCTATCTCAGAGCCTGGAGCCTGCTTTGGATTCTGTGTCTCCCTCTCTCTCTACCCCTCCCCTGCTTGTGCTGTGTCTCTCTCAAAAATAAATAAAATGTTAGAAAAAAAAATTTTAATTAAAAAAAAAATAAACCAGGACGGTTCTCCTGACTGAGAGAGGCTGCCCGGGGGGTACTGAGGCCTCACCCTACTCACCCCTACAGTGCCTCACTCCTTCTTAGACCTGATTATACACTGACTGCATCTTAGCTGTCTTACAGAGACCCAATTTTACCCTTTCAATCAAGTGGGCAGGGTGTGGGGAATGAGTGAATGTTTCTGAACCTTTGCGATGAGCTAGTCACTCTTCACTCACTCGTTCATTCATGGTGAGAGGTCAGGGCACAGGCCCTGGAACTTAACTTTCCACCATTGAATCAGCTCTACCACTCACTTGCTGTGTGATCAGTGGCAGGGTGCTTGATCTCTCTGGGCCTCAGTTTCTTTTCTCTTCCTTTCTTTTCCTTTCCTTTCCTTTTCCTTTTCTTTTTCTTCTTTCTCTTCTCTTTTTATTTCCGTTTCCTTTTCATTTCCCTCTTTTCCCTCCCCTTCCCTTTCCTTTCCCTTCTTTCCTTTTCTTTTTCTTTCCTTTCTCTTTTCCTCTCCTTTCCTTTCTTTTGTAAACCAGCAATAACATATGATGGCCATTAACAAATAAGATCGCTATGGCTACCAACTGAGTTGCTACACAGAAAGTGCGGAGAAGAACGTCTAACTCAGAGCACCCCACGCATGTGAGTTGTTGTGACTCACTCACAGAGTATCTGAAGCGCCAGACACCGGAGATACAGAGGAGAACAAAACAGACCTATTCGTTCATTCAACAAATATTGACTGAGAAGCGGCATGTGCCACACTGTGGTAGGAGCTGGGGACACACGTCTCCACCCTCACGAAGCTCACAGTCCGGGAAGAGAGGCCAGCAGACACTGCACAAGTAAACAGAACAAAATATACCCCAGGGAGCCATGGTCCCCGCTAACAAGGGAGGGGCTGGGTGCTGCGGGAGAGATCGAGGCAGGCAGAGGGGCTGGGGTGGTCAGCGAAGACCTCCCCTGATACTGAAAGCACGATCCGAGGGGGAGAGGGAATCTACGGAGCAAGTGTCAGGGAGCCCTGTGGGGGTGAGGAGGGGAGGTGGGAGAGGCAGAGGCCAGGCCATCCAAGCCCTGCTGGCCATGGTGCCCTGAGGGCAACCAGAAGCCTCTGATGGCTGTAGGCGGATTGCAGGCAGAGAAGCAGCAGAGTCTTCTGCTGGGGAGGTCGCTGAGGCTCAAGGGCGCTGGTGAGTGGTGCACCTGAACTAGAGCAGGTCCCATCAGCCCTCGCTCAGCGAACTGGCCCATTCACCCTGCGCTCCTCGCTCACCCCTGTCCCACGAGGCAGGGGCCAGCTGCATGAACACCTTGTTACCTCCAAAAGCCCTTCACTGGTTCTCGGGGTCACCGTGCCTGTCTGGAGGTCAACTCACACCACACCCCCGGGCCTGCCGTGTGCACCTGGGTACCTGGGGACAGCTCGTTGCTGATGGCTTCTGGAAATGAACTGCTTCCCCGCACTTTTTCCCACCACTTTTTCCATCCCCCACGACCACACCAGTGACCACAGGCAAACGTGTTTCTCCCCGGGACACACAGTTAAACACGTGACCGCAGAGATGTGTCTCAGGCCCAGAATGGAAGGGGCCAAGGTGCCAGGGATGACAAATCATCCGAGAATCCAGCTTGAACCACCCCCCCAAGACACCCCTCCCCAAAATAGGCAGAGAAGGTTAAGTACACCCATGCAAACAACTGATCCACAAAACCCCCACTGTGCCCACGACTTTCCCCACTTCAGCCCTTTCTATTTTTATCAGGAGAGTGAGAGGGGGTTGCCAGGCGGGGCTGTGCTGCTGTTTATGTCTGAAATTTGAAAAGATGCACAGTGTACTTGGGAGAAGGTGTTTGCCGTTAGAGGAATTTCGGAGGAGAATTTCAAACCCAGCGGGGTGAATAGGTGCTTTGTGTCCTGGCTTTTGACTCTGGAAAAGCCACGTTTCCAACCAAGGCGTGTAGGGGGGCCGGGCTGGGGAGAGAGACACACGGGTGTGAGATCTGGGCAGGCAGCGGGCCCCAGCTCACCTGGGCACAGGGAACAACCAACTTTCAAACTGGTCAGGGTGGGAGGGGGGTGCAGCGAGGGAAGCCCGTCTGCCCTCCAGTGTAATTTCTAATTTAAAAAAAGAGTTTTTTAACATTTATTCATTTTTGAGAGACAGAGAGTCAGAGTGTGAGCAGGAGAGGAACAGAGAGAGAGAGGGAGATGCAGAATCTGAAGCAGGTTCCAGCTCTGAGCCGTCAGCACAGAGCCTGACGCAGGACTCCAACTCATGAACCACAAGATCATGACTGGAGCTGAAGACAGACACTCAACCAACTGAGCCCCCCAGGCGCCCCTATTTGCCCCCTAATTAATTCAGAGCCTTTCTTGCCCTCCTACCCTTACCTGCCTAACCCCCTTCGAACCTAACCTTTCCCTCCCTCAATATCTGTCTTCTATCTCCTCTTGATCAGTGACTTGCACTCAGTATTGGTTTTCTCATGTAGCCATATTTGTTCGCCAGGGCTTTCAATTGCTCGAATTTGACAATTTTCTGTTTCCTAATTCAATTGTAAGTGTCCCTTTGGTAGCTGTATGGCTGCTATTTCTTTGACACACACACAGTGTAGGACCTGCCCAACTGCTTTTCTCTGTAGGCACATGGGTGGGACTTCACAGTCCTATGCCATCGACTGGAGAAAATGGGAGGCCAGAAATAACAATAAAATGACCCCCACACACACAAGCTGAATGAAGTTCGCCCTCTTTCCTCTTCTTCGTCTGTCAAAGATTACACTGGCTCTGGCACAGCTCTCTGGAGAACTTCTGGCCCGAGCTGGCCAGGGCCCTTCGGCTGGGGTGACTTTGGGAGGACTGACTTCTCACTTGATTTGAAATTAAAGGTGGGCCCAGCGGGGAGACCTGGCCAGTGTGTATAAGATCAGAACTCTCTCTCACTTCCTTGTGCCAGGGATATGTGCCAAGAAGCACTAGCCCCATCTGTGGCCACAGCTGCAAAAATGCAACAGTGTTTGAAAGTCATTAGCCATAGAGTCCTAACAGGCACAAGATGACACTGTCACCCATCTAGACTGTAGCTCTGTCTACCTTTCATGAGAGTTCATTGCTCGACACTCGTCCGTATTTCTGTTCCTCTAGGAACCCCTCATATGTATCACTTTCCCTTGGGCATGTCGGGGTCTCTGACACTCTCTATATTTCTGGAACTGTCTCTGTTTTGGTGTTCTTGCATTTCTATCCAACAGCCTCTCTCCTTCCAGTTTTTCTGCCCTTCATTCTCCCTTCAATGGTTACGGTATGCAATTAAAGCCTATTTTAGCATTTGTTGGATAGAATTCAATGTTCTATGAACTGTGTGTGGAGTCTCCAACCGAGCATTTCCCCAATCCCTCCAGGCCCACGTTTCTCGCAGCCTGCTGGCCACCTCCCCCGAATGTCCCTCCAACTCTGTCTGCACACAACCGTCCACCACGGAACTTGCTGTCTTTGTCCCAAGCCAGCTTGGGCTCTTCCTGACTTCCTGACTCCAGTCACAGGGACTCCCCCTCTCCCAGGCAGAAGGTTCAAAAGTTTGGCCATTCTTGCCTCTTGCCTCTTGCTTCTCCCTCTCCTCCAAGATAAAGTGTCCCTGATTTTGCCTTTCAAACATCCTTCCCCATGCGTTCTGGCTGCCGTCACCGTGGCATGGTCCCACTACTCACAGATGCGTTTTGCTTATTCTTCAACGTTTTGATGCACAGCACAATTCAACGTTTAAGTTGATCATCATCTGATTTTATGTAAAATTTGGCTTCTCAAGGAAAACAACAATGATAACTATTACTACTACCACTACCAATACTAATACTGTATGATCCAGCAACAATGAGCCTGAATTCCTGAATGGTGACAGTTCATTGGAGCAGGGTAGTGGCTGTCCCCTGAGGTGGGGCACGCACTCTCCAGTTTGTCTCCAGCTTGAATGAAAGAAGCTCGACACAAAGGAGGACTTGCAGGATAATAATATTTCCATAAAGCTCAAGAACTGGCAAAACTGGGGCACCTACGTGGCTCAGACGGTTGAGCTTCTGACTCGTGATTTTGGCTCAGGTCATGATCTCATGGTTTGCGCAATCAAGCCCCAGATCAGGCTCTGCACTGAGCATGGAGCCTGCTTGCGATTCTCTCTCTCCCTCCCTCTGCCCTTCTCTCCGGCTTATGCTCTCTCTCTTAAAAAAATGTTTTTTAATGTTTATTTATTTTTGAGAGAGAGAGAGAAAGAGTGCAAGCAGGGGAGGGGCAGAGAGAGAGGGAGACACAGAATCCAAAGCAGGTTCCAGGCTCTGAGCTGTCAGCACAGAGCCTGACAAAGGGCTTGAACCCATGAGCTATGAGATCATGACCTGAGCCAAAGTCGGACATTTAACCGACTAAGCTACCCAGGCGCCCTCTCTAAAATTACTTAAAAAAAAAAAAAAAGAAATAGACAAAACTCATTCGGTGAGGTCAGAATAATGGTCTCCTTGGGTTAAGTATCCTGACCAGAAGGAACTCAAGGGAAACTTCTGGGGAGCTGGAAATTTCTACATCTTGATTTCACTGTGATTGTTAAAAACATTTAAAAACTCTTGTTAAAATTTCATCAAGTTGTACACTTGAGAAAACTTTAATCTATGTAAATTATACATCAAAAGAAATGGCAGGAGAGAGGAAAAATGCAGGTATGTTGCCTAGCTTAGTATCTGGCACATAGTAGGTGATCAATAAATAGTCACTATCAAACATTTTTTGTTGAAGTGTGAGGGCTCCGAAGCCAGGTGGCCCGGGAGAGGTGCTTGGTTCTATTTAGCTGCTTTGTGAACTTGGGCTGAGCTTCCCTGTCCCCCGTGTCTTCATCAGTGAGATGAAGTTCATGAGACTTCACGGAGTCACTGTGAGGTCTAATGAAGCACTTAGCACAGGGAATGGCACACAGTAAGTGCTCAACAAATGTTAGTGAAATAAAGACAATTCTGACACATGCTCTAACTTGTATGAACCTTGAAGACATTATGCCAAGTGAATAAGCCAGTCAATAGAGCATATAAATAATGTAGGATTCCACTTGTGTAAAGTATTTAGAGTAAACACTGTGAATGTACTTAATACCACTGAACTATACCCTGAAAATGGTTAAAATGATAACTTTCTGTTATGTAGATTTTACCACAATCACAGAGAAAGAGAGAAAAGGAAGGAAGGAAAGAGGGAAGAGAGGAAGGGAGGCGGGAAGGAAAGGAGGAATGCAGACAGGCAAGGCCGTGCTAGCCCATGAAGGAACAGACATTTCATTTTTTTGAACTTAAGATTTTGAGACTAGCCAGAGCACCCTCCAGCATTTTGATGCTTGGTTGTTAATGACTGTTTCAAGATTGAATGATAACAAGTAAATGTCCTAAGAATAAAAGATAACCTAGTTAAATATTCCTTTCCTCCCCCCTTAAATTCTCTGTGTTTTCGTCTCTTAAAGGAATACACATTAAACCAAACAGATCGGGGATCCCCAGATGGCTCAGTCGCTTAAGCATCTGACTCTTGGTTTCCGCTCAGGTCACAACCTCACGGCTTTGTGGGTTTGAGCCCCGCATCAGCAGCCAGCACCGAGCCTGCCTGGGATTTCTTCTCTCCCTCTCTCACTGCCCTTCCCCCACTTGTGCTGTCTCTGTCCCTCTCAAAATAAATAAATAAACTTTAAAAAAAAATTTAAAAACCCACACAATAGAAACAGCTAAAATGTCAAGAAAACTATTCCCTAGGACTTTAGTTAGCAAATTAGTGCCAAGTTTCCCAGGGAAAAGCCATGCCGTGTTTTAACAGATGATTTTCAAGCTAGGGAGATGCGTTTTGTACCTCTTAGGTTTCATCTCCAGCAAGCGATTGTGGGATGCCATATCTGCTCATTTAATCAGTACGTATTTTATCTCTGCTGTAATGTGCAAAACATCGGGATGAAACTTATACACGTGTCAGAATGAGCCAACGTTTATCAATTAGAGGATAAAATCATCAAGCCCCATGTGATAAGGACTGGGCAGTCCATCCTGAAAGACCCCAATGGCCGGAATAAGGGAAAGAGGTGGGTTCTAGGCACAGGAGGCAGTCCCTTAGGATTCAGGGTTGGGGACACAGAAGGTGAGCAGACGCCCAGGAGCTTTGGGGCCAAGGACACCCGAGGAAGGACCCTCTACCTGTCCTCTGGGTCCAGGTGTGCCGCGGAAGCTGATACCAGACACTGACATGCTGTCACCCCACTCAGTGCTGTCCCTGGCGTATGATAAAAACACTAGTGAGTCACGAGTAAAATGCTTGCCATAATTTCCTCTTTTATAAATAGCAGGGTTTCACTGAAAATAGAATCTGCTATAAATTCGGGGGGGGGGGAGGATCAAAAACTGAGTCTCCAAGAACTGAGCGTTTCCTTAAATGTGCCCTTCAATTTCTATGACTTAAGTGACAAAGCACTTTCCTGTTACTGAACGTCATCATTCCACACAGACCTGTGGGGAATTGTAAGTGTTTCATTAACTTACTCCATGTTCTTTATGATTAGAACGCTTTCCTCTGAGTGTGTCACTTGCACAGTATTAAAGTAATAAGACAGCGCTTTTCGAATGTCCTACTAATTCTCAGAAGAGCACTCCCCCGCCTCCGTCTGCAAGGAGAAGGCTTTTCCCTATCATACTTCAATGGCTCTTTGCTTCCAGAAAGGATTGCAATCTCTCTACACACATTGCATAGAGTATTTATCACTGCCACACTCTGAGGAGGTGAGGATTTTAGTTTCTTTTATAAACCTAGAGAGCAGCACACACTTACGAAGGGAAATCAAATTGTAGCAGAGAAGGAAGGAAAGACACTTCACCATCTGGCTGATCACTGCCTCGGTGCTGACACCCCTTATTCGAATCCAACAATTCCACACAATTCCATCATACAGATGAGAAACCCCAGGGGCGCCTGGGGGGCTCAGCTGGTTAAGTGTCTGACTTTCGCTCAGGTCACGATCTCACAGTTCGTGGGTTTGAGCCCCTCGTCAGGCTCTGTGCTGACAGCTCAGAGCCTAGAGCCTGCTTTGGATTCTGTGTGTGTCTCTCTCTCTCTCTCTCTCTCTGTCCCTCCCCTACTTGTCCTCTATCTGTCTTTCAAAAATAAATAAACATTAAAAAAACAAAGGAAGGAAGAAACAAAGAAACCCGAGACCCAGAGAGGTTAGGAAATGTGCCCTCGTTCTCTGGGCCAGAACTGGGATTCCCTTCCAGTGCTACTGAACACAGAGGGAACCTGATGGTTTTCATCGTCTGCAAGATTCAGTATCAACTAAAAGTATGACCAAGCTCAGCCACTCAGTCATCGCTGGCGGCACCAATCGGAGCGGGCTGTGCTGTCAATGGGGGCGGAAGCCCTGTCCCAGAGAGCAGGCCACACCGCTTGTTCGTACGGGGGAGTTAGAAGGATGCTTCAGAGGAATTCTGCAAACGGCCTGCACTGAGACTTAGCAAGGTACGTGCGTGGTGTCCCCATATGAGGGACAGAAGCAAGCAGTCGCGATGCCACATTTAGGTGGACTGGGAGCCTGGCCATCTTCTAAGAGCCAGTCTCCTGGACCGTGGAAACCAACCTCCAAGAGGCTTCCCAACAGTCCCCAACCCCTGGCATTCACACCGTTGCATGTCCCCTCCCACACTAATTCCGCCAGGTCCTGTGTGACCAATAGAACATGGCGGACGTGTGAGTGCGTGACTTCCAAAGCCAGGGCAGCAGGCCACTGCAGCTTCTGTCGGCCTCCCGTGTCACGTGCTGCGGCAGAACCCAGCTGCCACGCCGCGAGGCAGCTCCACCGGCAGGCCCGAAGGACCTACTGGCCAACAGCCCACATCGATTTACCAGCCACCTCCGATCTGGATCCTCAAGCCCCAGTCAAGCCTTCAGCTGACATCCGACTGCAGCCCCATGAGACGACCGACCCAAGGCAGAACTGCCGGGCCGAGCTTCTCCCCGCGTCCTGACACACAGAAACCATGAACAATCATCGTTTGAAGCCACTGATGTTGGGGTTGGTGCATTACACCACCACTGCAATTGCAGTATGGAGTCATGACATCCGCCCTGCTCTAGAACTCAGCCCCAGGACAAGGGAAGACGCAAAAGCGGGACACTGGTCAGTTTCGTAGAAAGTCTGCTGCTAAGAGCAATCGCAAACACACAGAATGATAGAAATAGGATCCAAGATTGAGGAGGGCACTTGCTGGGATGAGCACCGGGTGCTGGATGTAAGCCAATTTGACAATAAGTCATATTTAAAAAAAATAGAATCCAAGATGGTCAGGCATGGCGAGCTTATTAGGGAAATTTTTAAGAGAGGCAAAGATTAAGTTCCACACTTGGGATTAGAACAACCCATGATACCAGAGAAGACGCTGGGCCATAGCAGTACCTGTGGAAAGAGGATCTGAGTTGGCTTTAGGCTCAAAATGAGCCACGGTGATGCTGCCAGAAAAACCCATAACAGTAGGCTGCATTAACAGAAGCATAGGATCCCATTAAAGGAGGTGAGCTCTCTCCTGGGCCGAGCACACTAACAGGTTTAGGTCTGAATCACTCTTTACACAGGACAAGGGCAGTCCTCACCTGCCAGGACAAGGTTGGTGGGAGCCGATGGAGTCCACTGAGGAAGGACAGTATGAAGTGAAGAAGCCCAGCGCCAAAGCAGAAGAGAGAGAGGGTCACAACAGCACAATCACTGATTACAAGTGCAGAACCATCCGCCATGTGCAAGGAGGTCTGGGGGCCAAGGCCAGGAGGGGGACAGGGGCCTGTTTTGTTCATTGCTCAACCACAGTGATGGGGACCAGCAGGTGCTTCTGTGAAATCTGAGAGCTGCCTAAATACCAGAACCACATGAAAATGGGACACGGCCTCAGCAGGGAGGCAAGTCCTTGGCCATGTTCATAGAGTCTATGTTCCAGCCGGTGAGGGCACTGTCCTCAAGGTTCCCTAAGAGCCCTTCCCAGCTCTGAGATCCTCTTATTTTGGAATTCTGTGATTGAATGAGTAGAACCTGCTGAATGATCCCAGCACAATGGCCCTTAAACTTAAGAAGGCATATAAAACACCTGGGAAATCTTTTTATTTATTTTTTTAAAAGTTTATTTGGAGAGAGAGAGAGAGAGAGAGAGAGAGAGAGAGAGAGAGAGAGCATGCACAAGCAGGTGAGGGGCAGAGACAAGGAGAGACAGAATCCCAAGCAGGCTCCACACCATCAACCCAGAGCCCAGTGTGGGGCTCAAACTCACAAACCGTGAGATCTTGACCTGAGCCGAAATCGAAATCGGGAGCCAGCTGCTTAACCGACCCCACCAGCCAGGTACCCCCTGGGGGCTCTTATAAAAATGCAGATTCTGAATCAAAGGTCTGGCGTTGGCCTGAGATTTTGCATTTCGAATAAGCCCTGGCTGGCCCTGCTAGTCTGTATAGCACACTCCCGGACAGCAAGAGGTTAAAGGCTGCCCACGATACCGGATAGCATCAGGCAGCCTGGAAAAGGCATGAAGCAACGATTAGAGAAGTTGAGCAGAGGAGGGACGAGACGCATCAGAAATACCACACAAGGAGCAGGACTCTGCATGGACCACGGGGGCGTCCACATGCCACCAAGGGCTTTCTGACATTGATGTCCTTCGATTTTCCGAACATGGTCTGTAGAATCCTCCAAACGCTTTTCAGTCTTCCTGGGCTTTCTGCAGCCTGTAGGGGCAGCAGAGTGGAGTCACGCCAACCTGCACTCACTCACTACCTGCGTGGCGCGTGAGTCTGTTTCTTCGTGTGTAAAATGGGAATGGTATCCACCTGAAAGGCGGCGGTATCAAGCAGCGTCTGACACGTAATCGGTGCCCATTGTTTGCCTCATTACAAAACTAGATGACCAATGAGCATTCGTTCCCTTCATTACAAAGATGGATTACCTAATTAATACCTGTCCTGGAATCGAATGGTCCTCCACTAACCCCGGGATGTAAGTCACATATGACCCCATTTCACAGACGCGAGCGCAGTTTGTCCTTGCCTAGAGCATCAGACAAATCCTGGCATTAGAACCCACACTCCTCCTGTTGGAATTTTAGGGATTTTTTTTTTTCTTCTGGAAGAGTCATTTCTCCTAGTCTAGGCATTGGGGTTAGTAACTAATAAGATTTCATCCCACTTCTTTGAGAGACAAGAGGCTGTTTCCCCGGGAGGGGCTCTGACCATGATCACGTCAGCACTGCCCAAGATGCTCTATAGCTCGGAGACCCGACCCTGAGAGACCAACAGACTCAGGTAGAAAAGGGGGGAAGCCCAGAACTCCCCGCCTGGGAACACCTCAGCCACAGCTCCTGGGGACCAGGGGGTGGAATGGGAGCCACGCCCTCCCCGGGCCTCACTGCCTCATGCAGAGAAGACACAGGAGAAAGTGCTGGGCCAGGGCCAGTCCTGCCCCCTAGCAGAGATGGCCAACAAAGTACCCACACGATTCCAGAGTTGTCACCCTGGGGAGACCCAGCCACTTCCATGCCTTTTAATCAAGGAAAAGTTTAGTCTGTTATATCTGTAACCGGCAGCCCACAGTCCGTGCCCAGTGAGGGACTCAAGCGGCTTCTGCCCCCCTGACGGAGGCCACTAAATCTCAGCATCAAGCACCACCAGCTTCCTCCGCAAGGACCCCGAAGGCCACCAGCCTGGCCTGGGCCCCCCAAAACTGCTTGTGGAGCAAAGGGAGCATGACTTTGGGTTTGAATTCAGACCCCACCCTAAGTAGGTAACGCCAGCACTCTCTGAGCCCCAGTTCTCACATCTTTTGGGAGTGAGGGCCCCCTAATATTTACCTCATTGGGGATTGGGGGAAATTACGTGAGATATTAATGTATGTTAACCAACTAGAGCTCACGGAAGGCGTTCAAACGCTGGGGTCCCTTTATTCTTTTGACTGGAAACAAAATTCTTAAGGAGGGTGGTCCCTGGAGCTACAAATTACTGGAGAATTCCTGCTTTGTTGGTGATGTTCTTGGTCTCTCCGGGATTTTGAAGACCCTCCGCCTTTCGCCCTGAGGCTCCTGGTCCCCAGCACACCTCCTCCCCGCCGCCCCCTTAACCTCCCTCTCTCCCACCACCCCCCTGCCATCCCGGTGCACCCCGTCCCCCCAAAACTTTCAGCCAGCTCCTCCTGAGGGTCCCTCCAAATCGCGGCCGGGGAGCAGGGGGCGCGCCCTGCCGTGTCG
>NC_043708.1:133935601-133970412 GCF_006229205.1 Suricata suricatta
CCCCTCCCCCCCCCAGAATGACGGACTAGAGGACAGGGAGCTTCTACTCCAAACTCCCGTGCGTTTTCAAGTCGGAGGGTCTGGGACGAACCCTCCGCAACTTTAGAGTTGGGGGTTCAGATCCCCTGTGCTCCTTTTGAGCTGGAGAAGTTGCGTCTCTCTTGAGTCTTGGCCTGTGCTGCCAAGTGGGAAGGGGGACGCTCTTTGGCAGGGTGGCTGGGGGACAAGCGAAGTGACACCAGCAGTGCATCAGGTACGCAGCAGGTGCCCAAGCAGAGGCCGAGAGAACCCATTGGTCCCACTTCCTTGGCCCCTTGGCCTACTGCAGGAGTCACAGGGCGCCCACACGGGTGGCGGAAGGCTGAGGGTCATTGGCAGGACCCAGGACAGGGCCACTGAGCTGCCAGCAAGGGGGACAAGCTCTGAACATGCCACCAAGAAAGAACATCTGTCAAGGGAGAGGAGGGTAAAGCAGGACACATGACCATGAGCAGTTTTTGTGTCTCTGGGTTCCTCTGCCTTTGAAGCCAACGATGGTGGAGCTCTTCCAAGCCTGGGGTGGGTAGACCATTGTCAGTGTCAATTGAACCTGCATTCAAGGCCAGAGCAAACTGTGGGGTGGGAGCTTGCCTCCTCTTGGAAGACGGAATCCAACCCAAACCTTCCCATCATTCTACTCCTTGCAGTCCTGAGCAGGGTTGTGACAGGATCCTCTTAGGTCTCACCACTAAGGAACCCAGGTCCCAGCATTCCGATGGGTGCATATGGTCCATTCATGTGGGGGTGGCGGCCAGAAGGAAAGGAAGATGCAAAGTTGAATGGGTTGGTGTGATGTATCTGGCAGTCTGGGGGAACCCTGGACCTTGGAAACACATCCAAGAGAAAGTGAACCCAGAAAGCCTTGATGACTTGTCTAAAGGTCTCCCGTGACTTATCAGAAGGGCAGGACTCCAATCTGGTTTTGCCAGGCCCTAGTCAGCTGCTTATCCTGATTTAAGAGTTCTGAAGTCTGGGCTCTAATTCTTGTTCCTTCCTTGCCTCTCTGGGTTGCCAAGGAGAAGGGGGCAATCAGATTGCCTGTGCCCCCGGCACGGTGGCTTAAGGAGGTGTTATGAAGATCAGTGTCTGTCATGGAGCCTGGAAGAGACGGCCTGGGAATGGAAGGGCTGTCGGGGAAAACCCCGAGGCCACAGGGGAGAAAACCCAAAGGAGGGGAGGTGTGTTTCTACCGCGAAGGAAAAGAGCCCTCTGATTTAAAACGTTTCCAATGAGGGAAGTATCAGAAGGAAGAAAATGCCTCTCACAGAAATGCTGGCATGTTTCACGTTACATCGGCTGTGTTTAAATTAGGTGCATTTATGTGCAGTTTCTAGAGCACCTGGTTGGTTCATCCATTCTCCAGTAACTAGCGAGCCCCACCTAGGTGCCAGGCTCTGTGCTCAGCGCTGGTCCAGGGCTGGTCCTCAGTTAACAGTAGCCGTGATGACGCAAGCACTTAGCGCAGTGCCCGCCACGGGCACGTCCTCAGTAACTGTTTGGTATTGCTGTTATTACGACCACTAATTTTAATACTCAGTAGATACATTTTCTAGAATTTTCCCTGAAAATTCCTTCAGTTAGGACTCTTTCTTTATTATAGGAAAGCCCTCTGGTCAGTATAGAGTAAGGGATCCAGAGCGGGAAATGACAGAAATATTCTTAGTTATTTGCGAGAAGGCTCTGGGCGCTTGCGTGGTGAGACCCTGTGCTGTCTGGTGTGAGCCACACCAGACTCCATGCCCCGCTCACACCCACGCACACGTTTCACCCCTGCGCCCCGTCTCACACACACCCTCATCCCAGCCAGCATGCGCCCCTGCCGGCCGAGTGGGCTGCCCTCCATCCCCACATGGCCAGCATAGATTGTCCAATTCCCCAGTCAGAGAGAGAGAGAGAGCTCTCCAGGAGAGGTGGAGGGGGAGGGCTGGGAGGGTGGGAGCCTGTGGGCAAGGCTGACCTGCCTTCCAATCCCAGCGCGGCCACGTACTGGCCGCCGGAGGTTTTGAAGAGGCCCTTGTCCAGATCCCAGCAGGCACCAGAAACCGTCATTCCTCCCCTCTAACGGTTTCTGGGCCCCCTTGGGGTCACAAACTGTAAGTTCAAGAGACTACTTATTTGGAATATTCTGAAATCGTTAAAGACTGTGTGTCCTAACTTTTCATGTGGAATTTTTTCACGGTGCCTTCTAGACCTTGGTCCCTCCCAAGCTCTTTCTTATTGGGCATTGGGAGGACCTCAGCTAAGCCCGGGGAGGCCCACGGGCCCCTGCTTTGAGTCTCACTTTCAGTCTGGGTCTGCGCCTGTAGGGGCATGGAGCCTAGAACGTGTCCCTCTTCAGGCTGTGAAACCAATTTAGGGAAGTGTAAGGACGGAGCAAAGAGTAATCTCATGGTGCCTCTCCTGCAGTGAAAGTGTTGTTTGCAGTAGCTTTTATTTCTGCTATATGTTTTACAGTCCTATATAAGTGCATATGTGTTTATAAGATATATATATACACACAATCTATATACATTTTATGTTTATTGTGATGTATTTCTCACTGCGGGTTGTGGTCAAAAAAGTTTGAAAGACACTGATCCTGATGATGATTCTGTCTCTGAGAAATGCCGGCCTCGCGGCTTGAGCCGGCAGGTGCGGGGACATCCTTGCTGCCCCGATCCTCGTACCTGGACTGGACAGTGACGCATCTTGGGAGTGGAGGCAGGAAGGGGTGGGTGCCGGGGGTAGGAGTGAAAGTCAAGTTCAAGTAGGAGGGCCCAGACTCAGAGAGGAAACAATGTATGGCGGACAGGCCTGCTTGGAAGGGGATCAGGAAAGGTGCCAGGGCCACAGGGTCTCTCTGTGGAAACATCTGGAGTGATCCTCTCTGCTGTCACCAGGCCAGCCTCTTGGCCACGCCGTGGGCCCTGATGGGAACTTCACTGCTACCCTCCTGCCTTGAGAAAGCTCCGTTCTATCCATCCGTTGAGTGAAGAGGGCCTCTGGCATCTCCCCTGGCCGCTCTCCTTCCCCCTGGCCCGTCCCTGAGAGGAGGTCTGGGCCCCTGGGTGTGGTCGGAGACAGAGACCGAGTCAACATTGCTGGCGGGCGGGGGGAGGCGTGCAGGACAGGGCTGGGGTTAGAGAGGGAGAGCTGGAGTGAGCTGAGTGAGGCAGAGGGAGGACCAGAGAGAGGGGGAATTTGGAGGGAAAACGGGAAAACGGTTCCTTTTTTCAAAAGTTGAATCCAGGGCAAGAACGGAAACCGTGGAGTTTACTTTTAAAAACTCAGGGCCTCCTTGTAAGCGGCTGTGTGTGTGTGTGTGTGTGTGTGTGTGTGTGTGTGAGAGAGTGAGTGAGCAAGCACATGCTAGGAGGGCGGGCCCTGTGGGCTGGCCTGGGCATATGAGAGGCGACTTTTCTCCCTCTCAATGGCCTTACAGTGTATCCTAAAGAAGCTTTTTGTTAAACTCATGAATAGGTGGATTTGGGGTGTGCGATCCTGGCCATCATGATTTGGGTATTTGGTTACCTTTGAGGTTACATGTTTTTCCCTTTAAGACACACATCCAAAAAAGGAGCCGTCTCTCCTGCATCAGGGCTCTTTGGGGGTGGGAGGGCTTGCTCGTCTGTCTATGATTGATTTGACTTGAGGGGTAAGGGTATGAAGGAGAAACTCAGGACTGGGCGGATGTGCAAGATCCAGCCTGGCAGACTGCCCCCACTCAGCCCCACGACTCTGGGCCTCTGAGGTGACACATGGGAGACCATGAGGTTCCCATGGGAGACCATGAGCGTCCAGGGCCTTCGGGGCCTGTGATGACCCCATGTAAGAGTTCACAAAGGGGATGGAGGCCCAGAAAGGGGAAGGTACATGACCCAGGCAGGCTCAGAGCAGATCAGGAGGATCTGGGTGGGAATGCAGGCCATCAGGCCCTCATCCTGAAGCATACCATGTCCATGGAAACCACTCATTCATTCTTCTTTCAGCAGCACTTTATATGTGCAACAGGCATTGCAGTAAGGGTGGGTAAACGATTCCCTCTCCCTGCCCTCCAGCTGCTCATGGTCTAAAGGGGAAGATAAGCTATAATCAACTTGACCCTGACCCCGCATTCCCATCAAGCAATGGTTCTCAACCGGGGAGCTCCACACATCTGGGCTTGTGTGGAGATATTTTTTGTTGTCACCAAGGGGCAGGCGTGATCGTACTGGGCATCTAGTGGGTAGAGACCAGGGATGTTACTAAAGATCTTAAAAAGCACAGGACAGCACTTTTCTCCTACCAATAGAGAATTCTCCAGCCCGAAATGTCGGTAATGCCAAGATTGAAAAATCCTGCTCCAAACCTTCATTTAGTTATTGGGCCAGGCCGCACCCAACTGCGTGCGACAGCAGGAAGACGGGAGGGTTTGGCAGGCAGTGAAGAGCAGGCAAGAGAAAAGCCAGGCCACAGTGAACGTGGACCACGGTAGCCCAGATGTAGGTTGAAATCCCAGCTGTGTGCCCTTGATCAAGTCACTTATTCTCTCTGAGCCTCAGTTTCCACATCTGTGAAATGAGGCCTGTCTGATGATTGAGAGAGCTCAAGAGAAAGCGAACAAAGGACCTGGCACAAAATAGACTTACAATAAAATAGCAGCTGCTATTATTATCTTTGAGGCTTTTCAAGGTCCCGCTGTGGAAAATTACAGCATCAGCAGGTGTACACGTGTGATCACAAGGCCAAAGAAGGTTGCTCTTTGGGGCACAGTTGCCACGGTAACGCCTTCTGGTTTGGGGGTGGCATGTGGGTCAACACCTCCCCCACCCCCCTTCCCCACACAGCTCCCAGCAAGGGGTGAGAACCAGGGGGAGGGGCTTTCTCCAATGAGAAGCATTGTGCATCCTCAGTGTGGGCAGTGGGAGAGGCGTTGGACTTCGCTCGAACTGGGACTGACTGGCTGTGTGATGTGGGCAAATCGCTTTGCCTCCCTGAGCCTCAGTTTTCTTATCTGTAAAATGGAGACACACAGGCCTGCTTTCACAGGGCAAGATCCAGGGAGAAATTACTTCTGGGAAGGTACCTTGTAGGGAGGCATCTATGAGACCTAAGCAAGAATCTTTTTTATTTAATTTTAATTTTTGTAATGTTTTACCTATTTTTGAGAGAGAGAGACAAAGCAAGTAGGAGAGAGGCAGAGCGAGAGAGGGAGACACAGAATCTGAAGCAGGCTCCAGGCTGTGAGCTAGCTGTCAGCACAGAGCCCAGTGCAGGGCTCAAACTCACGGGCCATCAGATCATGACCTGAGCTGAAGCCAGAGGCTCAAGCAACTGAGCCATCCAGGCGCCGCGACAGGAATCTTTTCTATCTGGTGTGCACTGTTCCTAATCCAGGACCTGGCACACACAGGCAGCCCGGATAAATGAATGAATGAGCGGCCCCTCGCACTATAAATTCCTTTCAATGCTTGAGACAAACTGTCCCCCACTTGGCCACTCCTCCATCCCAAGCAAGCCTGAAGCCAGGACCCCTGTAGTTCCCAGTGGATGCCAGCCTCACCGTCCAGCACTGGCAGCAGCGCCCTCTAGAGGGCACTGCAGTTACAGTAATCGAGGTGTGCCAGGCACCAGGAAGGAGCCCCACAGGGAGTGGGGGGTACAGGCGAGGCATCAGAACAGAGGAAACCCAAGCTGCTGAAAAGAAGCTGATCAGGATCAGGAGCCTGGAGACTCACCTCAGTGCAAGCACACCCATTTTCCCATCTACAACAGGGCCTTTGCTCCACCACATGGAGTTGAGCTTACAATATATTAAGGCCTAACTGAAAGTCGAGAGCCAAAGGGGTGGATGTGGGAATTTCCACGCTTCCCTGAGCCTCTGGTTTTCAGCCATGAAGCGTTAGATCAGAAAGGGACCCAGCGGGGCACCTAAATCACCCATCTCCTTCATTATGCAGAGGAGGAGCCTGAGTCCCAAAGACGGGGTCCAGGCTGCTCTCAGCAGAAGCACGACTCCCATCAGGGCTGCTGAGGCTCCTGCCTCCATGTCCCCTGTCCCATTCAGACTGAAAGGAGGCACCTGGTCATGGAAGCCCTGTGCCATCCTGTCAGAACCCAACTGTGGACAGACTTCATCCTGGGGCCACCCACTGTCTACCCTTGGGCCACCTTCCAGCTCTGCACCCCCAGAGTCCTTGCTGACTCCAGGGCTGCTTTGGGGAAGAAGGCTCTTATAAGAGAAATGTCTGGGGCGAGGTGGAGCCCAGACTCCCAGGTCCCTCAGAACACCTGGACTTCCTGATCCCGGCCTCTGCCCTTGGTCATGTCCAGGGGGTTTTCCCCAACCAAACCTGGACTTGGCCTGACCTTCCCCCCAGTATTCCCCTCCTCCATCAGGTGCCCCCTTCCTTCCCCGCCCCCACCAAACCACCCTCACCTTGACCCCCTATCCATGCAGCTCAGGGGAACACCTGGATTTTATGATGACTCAGGAACGTACTGGATGTTTGTCTGCTTTCCAGGACACTGAAAAGGGGACCTGAACGCCATCATCAGAAGTAGCCTCTGTCCCTAGAATCAGAGGCATTTGAGGAGCTTTTGAAAAATGAGATTCTGCTTGGGAGGGGAGGGGAGGAATCCGTGCTTTGGAGAATCACGCCAGGCAATTCCAATGCAGTCCAGTTTCTGAACTCTCCGTGTAAAGCCCGAAGCAGTTCCTCTGGGTGCATTTGGTTCTAAGCCACCTCCTTGTAGCCCTGCCTCTTGGGGTCCCCTGCCCTCCTCTCCCTGTAGGGCAGAACTTCAGCGTTTGCCCCCAGTTTGTCCTTTAGGGAAATGAGAAGGTCAAAGCCTGCTTCTCTGTCTCCTCCCTCCTGCCTGAGATAGGGGCCCTGTTTCCTTCCCATAGTTGTCCTTGACCCTGGATTGAAGTACATTTGTCCCTAGAGGAGGGGGAAGGCAGGCCAGGGTTCCGACAACGGTAGAACCCCGAACGTCTCCTGCAGAGATGGTCAGTGCGCATTTCTTGGGAAAAGGGTCCCATCCCCCAGGGTCAACCAGAACAAAATACACCCCTTTTCTGCAGGAATTCTTAATATGCTGATGGATATTGGAAATCTCCCTGAGTTTCTCACATTGAATTTGGCCAGGGAGCTCTCCTTGCCTAGAGCAGACTGAGGGTCTAGAGAGATGCTGATCTAAGCAATCAGCCAGAACTGGTCCTGCAGCAGGAATGAGGCAGCTGTGCCCTGGCCCTGGAGACAGCCCAGAGATGGGCAGGGCTTAAAAACTTAAATCTCAAACTCGGTCACTGATCCAGCAAGCCCTCTCCACCCCCCAGAGCAAAGCTGGGCACTCTCCCTCCTTCTCCACCTCACACCTGCCACCTTCTCTTTAAAGGAAGCTGGGAGGGAGGCGGGGCACCCAGTGTGGTCTCCTGGGGGATGGGGATGGGGGAGTCCTGCCTGTGGACACGTCCTCTCTGTGAGCCTGGCTGTCCCCTCCCAGGGGCCTAACCCTGTGTGCTCTACCTGCTGTGAGTCTCCAGGGGGCGCCAATCTCCCGTACGGTCCATCCCACGGGGGCGGGGGCGGGAACTCCTGGCCCCGGAGCTGAGCAAGGAAAAGCTGTGTCCGCCAGCTGGTCTCTGTCCGCTGTCCCCGTCACTACAGCCAGGAGTGTCATCCCCAGCCCAGCCCCACCCAGTTCAGCAGGGGCTTTCTTCTCCTTCGCTGGACTGTTGATTCCCCTTGAAGCAGTCCCATTCTGGGATTCCCCCTTCCCACCTGCAATGGCGTCTGCTTTTCTTGCTTTGTTGATGTTTTAGCAGAGTGGGTCCCCCTGGTGTGAGGGACCTGACTGCATAAAGGGTCTCCACACCCAGTCCTGAGGGAGAAGAGAGCTGTGGGGCTAGGTTGGGGGTAAAGAAAGACCTAGCACTGGCTTAGAGCCTCACCTCCCACTTGGTCCTCTGCCCTCCTGACACTCCCCCACCCTTATGTGCCATCGCAGTGCCTCAGGGGCCCCAGGGGCTTACCCACAGGGGTCAGTGAGACTCCCCTACGCCAGGTAAGCCTCCAGCAACATTTTTCGGCTGGAAAATTGTAACTAGTGCAGCCCCCTCCTTAGTCACTGCAAGTGTGGTGTGGAGTGACCCGCCCTTAGCTGCTTCCAGGGATCAATCAGATGATTTGCATAGCCCCTCTCAGCCCTCTGGGCATTGCAGGGGCTCTGAGTGACCTTTTACACTTGGAACGAAGCCCAGTTCCCTTGGAATGAAGCCCAGTTGCCTTCCTGGACCCGCAGCCCTCAGGAGCTTGTCTCCCCTCCCCCACCGCCAGCATCCTGATTCACCTTCCCCTCACCCACCACCCTACAGCATCTCCCACTTAATTCCTACCATAGGGCCTTTGCCCTCCTGATCCCTCCCACCTGCAGCTCTTCCCACTTGACTTTGCAAGGCTGACTCATTCTGGTCATTCAGGTCCAAAGATGACCTGGTCCGTGAGGCCTCTCTTGACCAGCCAATTGAATGAAGATAAAGGCACCCACCCCCGTGTCCCGGGAGCCCCGTGTGGTGCTGTCTATGGAGCTAACCACCATCTAAAAGGCGCTGGTTCGTTGGTTTCCTTGGTGGGGGTCTACCCCCTCCCTCCCCAGCCCCACCAAACCAAAGGCTGCAGGGGACATCATGCAGACGACCTGTCTTCATCCTCTTCCGTCCCCATCACCTAGAAAATGCTTGGTGCACAGTAGGTGCTCAGTACAAGTGTGCTGACCAGACAAAGGACTTCAGTCCAATGCTTTTCAAACCTCAAGAGTCTGCAGGGGTTGGGGGGGAGTGTCTATGACACCCACAGGGGCCACAGAGGCGAGTAGAGAGGTGGCAGTGATTGTAGGAGTCCCCATGTCAGATTCGATCGAGTGACTCTGATTTTATGCCTTTTGGAAGCCACTAGTAGACATGGTGCTTTCCACTCTTGTCAGCCATCATAGAACGGACATCTGACAAGGACGATGTGCGGTAGAATGCTCTAAGTCCGTTGGAGAAAGACAGATACCATATGACCTCACTCATACCTGGAATTTAAGAAACAAGCAAGGGAAAAACGAGAGAGAGAGAGAGAGGCAAACCAAGACAGGGACCCTTAACTACAGAGAACACACTGCTGGTCATCAGAGGGGAGGTGGGAGGTGGGGGACTAGGTGATGGGGACTAAGGAGAGCACATGACGAGCCCTGGCTGAGTTCGGAAGCGTTGAATCCCTGTATGGTGCACCTGAAATTAACATCACACTGTATGTTAACCATTCTGGAATTAAAAGTGAATTTAAAAATATATATATGTCCTGCCTAGGGGTAGATGGTCCTGGATAGTGTCAGAGCTGGAACTACGTCCCAACTCCCTAACTCCCAGTACTCTGTCCACTGAGCTGAGTAGTTGTCTAAAAACAGCCCCCACCTGGCCTGGCCCCCTCAGCAGCGCCATCTCACCCGGGCCGTGGCTCAGAACGGCCACCACCGGGCCCAGATCAGCTGCTGCCACCAGTGGGACCTGTTGGGAGTCTTTCTGAACTCACAAGTTGAGAATACTCCTTGTGAGGTTAAGGCTGGTTTGTTAAGGCCCCAGCCATCAGAGGGTGACTGATATCTACCACCCACTCAATTATTTTTGCCTGAGCACACCGCCCCCACCAAGGCACCTTGTTGATTGGTATCGGGAATGACTTGTCCCTTTATTCTGGCCCTAATATATACTGATTGCACCTTGTGAAGGAACTTACTATAGGAACTTCTTCTTTTGTGATTATGGGAGCAAACACTGCATTTCCTGAGAATCCTGTTTTTCCTATAGTTCCCATCAAGAAAACAGGCTATCGACCCCTGCTCACAAAGAACTAACTTTTGCCTTTGCTATGCTAAAAACATTGTCTTGTATTTGAATGCTAAAGATACCTTCCCTCCCCCATATGATAAGCATCTAAATCACCTACATCAATCACTGTTGATAAAGACCATGCATGAGTCTTCTACAAATCTATGTTCTGGGAAGTTTTTACATATCGAAGAAATTTATCATCAAAAATCATTGTCTAAGGCAAATGCCACTCTTGTGCTGTGCCGCATACACTCACCCATAAAGAAAGCTGAGTCTCAGTCACTGCGGAGAGGCCTGCCTGGTGATCAGAAAGAATCTCGTGGCTCCCTCATCCCTCCCTTTTGCTGACACCATCCATCCTTCAGGGAACCCTGGACCTGCTAGAGCTGGACTCCTGCAGGGTCCCAGCTGAGGAGAGAAAAGGCGGCTCTCAGTACGCCAGCCCCCCCTTCCAGCCTCCCTTGGTGGTTCATGGTGACTCGAACGTCAAGGGGGAGCAGCCGCTTTTCGGAATGAACTTATATTTTTAGGTTCTACCGCCTCTGGAGCCTCAAGTTCTATCACTGGGCTATCCAGCGTGGGCCATGGACCTTCTGTCATCTCATTTCCAAGCTGCAGCATCCCAGCACTCCCTGTGACATGGAGGAAGCAGGCGGGACACCAGGGATAAGGACAGAGAACAAGACATGGGTTCCTGGCCCAGCGGAGCTCAGGGTCCTCATGACTCAGAAGATCTCAGTGGGCAACCTTTCTCAGCCTTACGCATCCCCAGTTACCCATGCCCCCACGGAACGGCGTCTCTCTCCCAGCTGCCCTCTGTGCTCAGCCTCTGACTCCCCCACCACGGGCCTCCCTATTTCCCTCCAGCCCTATCTTGTCTTCTCTTTTGTGATGGAGGGTCCAGTGTGTAATCACCTACGTTTTATTCCCAGCCTCCTCCCTGATGACATTGTAGCACTTGGACTCACAAAAGGATCCATCGGGCCATTGTCTCATAGGAGTGGAAGTCAGGAGATGAAGTTGGGGTCTTGTGTGGCCGGTTCACCAGTGGTGGGGCCGTGATAAGTCTTGTGTGCCTCAGTTTCCATATCTGCAAATCAGGGCTGCTGTCTCTTACCTCCCAAGTTTGTTGGGAGGATGAAGCCAAGGGACCTGGCCCAGAGCCAGAGCCCTTGAAGCAGTGACTGCTGTCAATCACGACTATTTAGATCATCCTTGGTATCGGAGAACCCAGGCTGGGTGGTCACATGACTGCCTCTTTTTGCCCAACCTGAAGTTCCTCGGCTCCTTTCCCGACCACTTAGGCTCTGAAGGCGGCCATGCAAACTGGGGACACAGAGGGAAGTGGGGAATGCAAGAGGCACCTTGTGCTTCCTGCCACCCGGAAACTAGCTGGGGAACAGGGCAGGTCCCCGACATACCCAGTAGCTGCGGCCAGCCCTGTTGTACCGAGGGCCCCCCAGGGGTCCCATTTTGTTATGTCCCATGTGCAGGCTGCCCCCCGGAGTGGTGAGCTGCCCCTTGGGACTGCACCACACCTACAAAGCAAGAAATTCCTTTCCAGGTGTTCTAACGGCCACCAGCTTTCAGGAGGCAGGCTGGGGGCGGGGGGAGGCGATGGTTTAGTAGGACCGAGAGCCTCTTCCGGCCCCTCCGATCTCCTGCTCCACCCCCCGTCCTCCCCTCCTGGAACTGGGGAGCTGGGAAGTCTAACTGTCCCACGAGAACCTTCGATGGGTCCGAGCAAGTTAAGAAGCTGAACAGCCTCAGTCGTGCCTCTTGAGACGTCAGCCTTTCTTGGTCCTACATGGTCGCTAGAAGAAAAGATGGCCTGAGTCCAGACGGGCCAGAAAACCCAAAGAAACCTTCACTTCTGCGTTTTTGTTAATAAAACCCAGACCAGGATCTGGGGTTTCTCCCTTCTCCTGACTCCCTAGGATACAGAGAGCCACGCTGTCCATCAGTGAGAATGGAAGGGGAGATGGGAGGGTCTGAGGATGACATGAGGGTCAAGGAGCCAAACCAGGAAAGTCACAAAGATTGCGTTTAAAGGGGGCGCCTGGGTGACTTAGGCGGTTAAGCGTCTGACTCTTGATTTCAGCTCAAGTCATGATCTCATGGTTTGTGGGAGAGAGCCTGCAGTCAAGCTCTATGCTGACAACGTAGAGCCTGATAGGGATTCTGTCTCCTTCTCTCTCAGCCCCTCCCCTGCTTGCATGCATGCATGCACTCTCTCTCTCAAAATAAATAAATAAACTTTGTTTTAAAAAAAAAGATTGGGTTCAAAGAGCAGTTGAGAAAGATCTAGAAAAATCCATCAAGAACAATCTTGGTGGGGAACCTGGGTGGCTCAGTTGGTAATGCATCTGACTCTTGATTTCTGCTCAGGTCATAATCTCACAGTTTATGAGTTCGAGCCCCACATTGGGCTTCATGCTGTCAGTGCGTGGAACCTGCTTGGGATTCTCTCTCTCTCTCTCCCTCTCTCTGCCCTTCCCCTGTTCATTCTCTCTCTCTCTCTCTCTCTCTCTCTCTCTCTCTCTCTCTCTCTCTCTCTCTCTCAAAATAAAGAAATAAAAACTAAAAATGAAAAATCCTGGTTGTGGGGTTGGGGTGCCTGGGTGGCTCAGTTGGTTAAGTGTCTGATGCTCAGTTTCAGTTCAGGTTGTGATCTCACGCTTCATGGGTTCAAGCCTGGAATGCTGACAGCATGGTGCCTACTTGGGATTCTCAGAACTCTCCCTCTCTCTCTGCCCCTCCCCTGCTTGTGTTCCCTCTCTCTCTCTCTCTCTCTCTCTCTCTCTCTCTCTCTCTCTCTCTCTCTCAAAAATAAACATTAAAAAAAAAAAAGAAAGGCAGGAGAGATTTAGGTCCAACATGAGAAATAATTTTCTAAAAAAGTCTGAACCATCCCGAGGTCAACTACCCAGTAAGGTTCACCAATCTCCTTTTTCAGAAGTGTGTTTAGTAGTAGTAGTAACAGTGGTAGAGATAGTAATAAAACAAAAAGTTGCCCGTTGTATTGGTTTCCTGGGGCTGCTGTAATAAAGCACCACAAACCAGTGGCTTAAAATGACAAACGTAGTGTCCCACTTCTAGCCAAAAGTCCAAAGTCAAGATCTCTTCAGGGCTGTGCTTCCTCTTAAATATGTAGGAGGGGCTCCTTCCTTGCCTCTCCCCAGCCTCAGGTAGCAGCCCCGTCAGTTTCTGGCGTTCCTGGACCAGCCTGGTCTCACTCTGGCCTCTGCCTCCGTGGTCACACGACACTGTCCATGCGGGCCTGGGTCTTCACTCACTGTGTCCCCTTCTTATGTGGACGCCTGTCATCCTGGGTTCAGGACACACCCTCCTGACCTCGCCTTAACTTGACTGCATCTGCAAAGACCCCGTTTCCAGATAAGTCACAGTCACAGCCTGGGGATTAAGGCTTCCACTCCTTTTTTGGGGACGTAACTCGATTGAACCCATAACACCCTTCCTAAATTGCTACTGTATTTTGCACCCAGACCTCATTTCTGAGATGTACAGGAAGTTCTATCATGTTAAATAAACGACACGTGCTCTGATTCATCAGTGCTTTCACACAAACCAGAGTCTGGGCGTGTTGAGTAGAAAGGCTAGAAATGTTGTCACATGACCTAGAGCGGCAGGAAGCTCTGTGAAGTAGGTCTGATCATCCCCATTTTGTAGATGGTGAAACTGAGGCATGACCAGTAAGTGATACGGCCAGGACTCAAACTCGCAACTGTCTGATTCCAGAGTTCATGGTTCCCAGCGATTTCATGCCAATTTCTCAGATTGGACCCAGGCCTGGAGCATAAGGAAGAGCGGCAGAAGGACTTGCCACCTGGTCTGGGGCCCGCGCATCACCATGTGGGTCCGGTCATTCTGGCATCTGTGCCTCTGAACATCGTGGGCATTCCTTGACTCACAGACAGGACCTCCTTCGGGAGAGTCATGAGCTGGAAAGACCTTGGATCCAGAGTCTGTTGAACACCTAACTGTGGCAGAAGAAAATACTGTCTCTCAGTACATTCTCCAGAGTTTTAACACATAGAGAGAACTTTCTCCTCTCCTCCCCCCCCCCCCCCGCCCCGTCCCACCCCCGCTGGCTGTCACCTCGGTCACCCGGGGAGTTCATTGGCTTTGACACACAAGCCCTACTTCTAACGGCCTGCCAGGGCTGGAATTTATTTTCTCCCCTGGTTGTCCTGAATGCAGATTTTTTTTTTTTTTAAAGAATAGAAAATTTCATTGTATTTTTGGAAATGCTTTTCCTCTGAAAAAACAGTAAAGAACATCATAGAACGTTTAGGAAATATAAACACGCAAGATGGAAAAAATAAAAACCTACTATAAACCTAACACCCAAAGATAACCAGAGTTAAATCTAAGTTTACGTGTGTCTTTCAGGTCTTCCCCACCCCACGCCCCGCCCCCCCATGAATGGCACAGGGAATGGGCATTTTGCAGTTTGCTCTCTGTGTAAACATGTTTGCAAGTCAGTAAGCAGTTTTCCATAATTAGAACATCCTCTGCGCCAGGCTTTCTGCGGGACACGGGAGGGGTACGCAAGACGGAGGAAGTCTGCCCTGCCGTCGAGGGGAGCGCACGGTCCAGGTGGTCCAGGTGGGAGAAAGCCGCGTCCGCGGGGAAAACTCAGGAGAAGCAGAGAGCCCCAGGGCCTTGTCCCACCCCCACGGCTGTCTGGGCTGTGGTGGTGGATTTTTCCATCCCCCTCCCAGCAGGAAAGGCAGGTGCCGCTGCTCCTGGCAGGCTCGGAGGGGTCCGAGGCTCAGCTAGCGTGCCCTCGTGGTGACTGACAGAGAGCAGACCTTCTTGAGAAAGTCTGCAGGTGCTCCTCCATCTGCGGCGTCCGTGTCCCCCACACCTCATCCCCAGGGACGAGAGACTCAAATCTGCTTCTTCCAGACAAGGCCTTGCTTCCCTCGTGCCCCTCCTGGTACGGGCCTCTTGAAGAGCCAAGCATGTTTCTAGTTTTAATGATAAGTATTGCTCACGTAAGATAGCCCGCTAACAAGCCAACTAATTCATCTGCTGCTCAGATCAAGAAATAACCCAGCCCAGGGGCGCCCGGGTGGCTCAGTCGGTTAAGCAAGCGTCAGAATCTCAGCTCAGGTCTTGACCTCAGAGTCAGGAGTTCAAGCCCTGCGTTGGGTTTCACACCCAGCGTGAAGCCCCATGTTAAAAAAAGAAAATTTTATTTTTAAAAGGAGCGCCTGGGAGGCTCAGTCAGTGCAGCATTTGACTTCAGCTCAGATCAATATCTCACTGATCATGAGTTCAAGCCCCGCATCGAGCTCTGTGCTGACAGTTCAGAGCCTGGAGCCTCTGCTTCGGACTCTGTGTCTCCCTCTCTCTCTGTTCATGCTCTTTCTCTCTCTCTCAAAAATAAATAAACATGAAAATAATAAAATAACCCAGCCCAGAAATGGAAATAGACAGTTAGTTGTATTTGATTCATTTAGTAGGAGTGCGAGGGGACCCCAACGTGGTGCCATCCGAAGGAGTTTTCGAGGGAAATGTTGATCATGCCTGGTTTCCACCCTGTGTGGCTTCAGAGCCCAGCACCATGACAATGCAGACCCCCCCACCCAGAAGGCTAGAGACCATATGGTCCCTGGCAGGACCCTGCGTGCACGAAATTCTCCTTGAGTATATAAAGCACTCCAGGAAAAAATAAAATGGAAGCTATCCAATTGGACTAGCACATAAAATCTCTAGATAGTGGGTCAGATAGGGATATTGATTTTCCTCATCGAAAGGGAAGATAGTCATCAAATTCGTAGAGACAGAAAGTAGAATGGTGGTTGCCAGGGGCTGGGGGAGGGGGCGACGGGGGTGATGGTCTAATGGGGACAGCGTTTCGGTTTGGCAGATGGTGGTGGGGGTTGCACGGTAACGTGACAATGTGAATGTACCTCATGTCACTGACTTGTAAGATACATGCACTTCTGAATAGTTAGGATGGTGAATTTTGTGTTATGCGTATTTTATCACAATTCACTTGAAAAGAATTTGAAACAACAACAACATGAAAGGAAAGGTAGCTTTCTTGTGAGCCCCACGTCGATGAAGAAACGCTGGCCGGAGGAGCCGGGAGGCAGCAGACAGCCTGAGTCCCTAGAAGACGCTTTCTGGAAGGCGGCTGCGTTGGCATCCTGTCGGGAGGCTACTAGGCACTGTAATCCCGGCAGCCTCTGCAGGGCAGAGTCACACAGCCAGAAGGGGCTGGCCCGGGACTGGGGACACGCCGGAGGCAGCTGGAAGGGGAAGGAAGGAGGGTGTAACATCCTATGTCACTTGGTGCCCAGCTCTTTGCCAATGACTCTGGCACAAGTTGAGAGTCAGAAGGGGCCTGTTAGGGGCCCAGAGAGCAAGCTTTTTGGGGTTTTCAGCCTTGCTCTGTGGCCCCGAGGTGCCCTGGTGCTCTGAGTCCAACTCTGAAGCTTAACCCGACCCATGGACATGTCTTCTGCAGCAGGCAGGTGGCCAGTGTCGCTGATAGAATGCATGCTGTAACGGGGTCCATAGATGGTCAAAGGCCTTTGGATGATAGAATAAACTCCTGAAGGGTCCCATCCCTGCACCTGCCCCCATTGCTCACATCTAGCGGGGAGGCAGAGCCTTGGTCAGGAGTCAGACTGACCTGGCCCCCTGCCACTCCCTGGCTGTGGGAGTTGAGGTAAGTTATTGACCCGCTCTGAGCCTCTGTCCCCTCCACTCTAAAATGACATGAGCAACAGTGTCCTCCCCCAGGCCAATTGGGAGCATTGAAGGAGATGACAGCTTTGTTCAGACTGGTGGGCGTCATGCTGGCTTGGGGCGGATATTTAGGTGCCCAGGCATGAGCAGACCCAAGGACGAAGGAGCCCGGGGCATGCCCCAGGGGGACAAGTGCTGCACAAAGCATGTGATCCTGCTCCCTGGGAGGAGGGTGAACTTGGTCACTAGGGGACACTTCACAGAGGCGCAGCCCGCCCACAGCTGGAGCAGAAGCCTCAGTTTCCCTCTGACACACACCTCAGATCGGGTCTTTCCTGAACCCCCAAGAGCCTCCCCATCACCTGCAGAATGAAGCCAAACTCGCTACCCTAATGATGAAGGTTCTTGAGAATCTGGCCCAGCCCCGTTTCTAACTTTATTTGATCCTCCACCAGTTGGATCGACTCCTTTCTCCATGCCTTTGTTCATGTGATCCCTCCTGCTTAGAATGTCCTTTCCCCCTACCATAGGGTCCCTGTCAGTCAAGGCTCAGCTCAAATGTCACCTCTTCTCCAAAGCTCTCCCATGCCCTCCAAACAGGAGTGATTTCCGCGTCTTCTTAGCTCAGAGCGCTCTCCTTGGGGTCGGCTCTTCCTCTCACATGGTGAGGTTTATTCATGCAGCTGATCTCTCATCTCACACCGTACATCTCCTGTCCCGTGGGTTCACGTGGGTCCATCCTTGGATCCCCGCAGCACCTACTCTAGAAGTTTCCATGTGGTGGGAGTGTCACAGGGGAAGGAGGGAGGGAGGGAAGGCAAGAAATGCGTGGAGCTTTTCCAGATGAGAGGCAGTTATCCCTTCCACAGGAGAGCTGAAAAAGAATCCTCGGCTCTTTGGAGCACATGCCCCAAGGAGGGACAGCAGAGTGGGTGACAGATGGCCATGGGCTGAAGGTGTCTTGTCTGCTGTCCCATCAGCCGACCCTGAACTGCGCTGGGCAGGACCAGCTAAGCTGAAGACCTCCTTCTTGCTCAGTACATTCTTTAGAAGGATGCTCAGAACTCAGCAAAGCTGTTCTAATCACAGTTCTGGTGTTTTCTAGCAAATGATACAGATTGAAATCATCGAAGCAGAGAGGCGTATAGGAAAGCATCCAGGGTGGCCAGCTGTGTTCACCCAGGGGAGTCGTGTGCCCAGTGCACAGGGTGTCACGACACAGAGCACTGCCGGTCAGGGAGGCTCACCCGAGCTCGGCATCCGGGGTTTTTACTGGGGGGCTAGTCACATGGCTGACTGCCCACATGGTTGACCTCAGTCTCCAGCACCTCCAGAGGTCACGTGGATACCACATGACCCAAGACGCATAGGTCACATTGTTAGCATAGACTATCCAGTGTGCCCTAAACGCCCCCCACCAAGTAAATGTAAAGGTCCCCTCCTGAAAGCTGGGTCCACAGCTCTCATTGGCTCTCATAGAGGAGCATGACCCAAAAGGAGTTAATGACTCTTCTCCATGCGTCTTTCCTAGTCCTGGAACCGAGGTGTGCAAAGTAGAATCGAGAGAATGAGGTTTGACTCCAGCAGTCCACTTTCCTTCTTACCCTTGACTACACCCTGGGACAAAACTCACAGAGCCGGATCATCTGCCCCACAAGTATAGAGGGTTGGGCCAGCCCCCCCCCAGTTTCCTGTCCACCACATGCCAGGCACCTGGCCCTCTGCCTGCCCAGGGACTCGGCTCTAACCCCAAACACCTGATGGCCCTTTCTGACAAGCAGACATTTCCACCAGGACTCTCAACTTCCAGAAACCTCTACCGAAAGATCAGTTTTGAAACCTGGGCTCCATTCTCAGACAGGGAGGCCACCAAGGCGTCACGCTGGGTTCCCTAGCCCCTCCCCAAACCCCATCAGGAAGGAGCTCTCTGTTCTGCCAGGTTGGCCGTCAGCACCAAGCGGAGGGAAGTCAGCTCTTGGCCCAGCATCCCTGCCCCAAACGGTGCTTGTGCCTGATGGAAAGTTTGGGCTGAAGGACACTCCCTTCCAAAATCCCAGGTTCGATATTTACACAACGTCTGAAATTAATGCAGAGAAAACCTCCAAGTGCCCTGCTGGAAGGGGAGGCTGAGAACAGGAAGGGGCGGGGCCCAAGCCCTAGGTTTTTTTTTTTTTCCACGGAGAGAACAGGGCGAAGCTAAGCGTCCCTGGTGAGTGAAGAGGAGCCACCAAGCGTGCCATGTACCCATCCGCTTTAAACTGGTTTTACTGGGAATTTGCAGTTGAAAGTGGGGAGAGGTGGGCATAATGGGGAAAGGTTGATGGTGTTGACCTGAATTCTGCCTTCAAATGCCCCCCACCCTTGTCCAGGCATGTGCTTTGGAGCCAGAATCGCCACAGGCACCCAACCCTTGGGAAGCACCATCCATGGCCAGCCTTTCTTCTCAACCCCTGGACTCCACCTCCCTCCCGGCCCCCCTGGAAATACAACCTTTGTCAGATTCCAGCATGGCTCTGAGTTGTTTTGTTTCTGGATGCTGTCTCTGGGGTCGCTCACACTCCCTGCTTGGCCATCCTGCTTCATTCTTGGTCCTTTCCTAGCAGGAGAGGGACATGAACAGATGTTTCCATGGGCCATGTATGGAGGTTGCCTTGGGCTACGGGAATGTTCCAGATTCCCCTAACAGTCCCTTTCTCCTGGGCTTCTAACAGCTCCAGGACCGAGGAGGTGGGCATGCTTTGCAATCAGGTGACATGATCAGTTATGATCAGTCTGGAGCTTGCCCCTCACCCCATTCCCAACCTTAATCCAGAAGGGACAGTGCCCACTCATGAAGAGCCATCCATTTGTTTATTCAGTGAGTATCTCTTGTTTACCTACTATGTGCCAGGGATTATTCACGGACTACAGAAGTGAGCAAACCAGACAAAACTCCCTGCCCTCATGGAGCATATGTTCTAGTAGGGGAAACAGGGAATAAACAAGGAAGGACAATAATTTCCAATAATAATAATATCGATAAACAGTATCAGGGAGGCACTGACTGGTGGCGAGGGAACAGGGTGGTCAGGAAAGGGATATTTGAGCTGAGGCTGGAATGCTGAAACGTGGCGAGTAGGGAAAGATCCACAAGCGTGTTCCAGGGAGAGGGAAGGGCAGTTGCAAAAGCCCTCACAGGGACATGAGTCTTTGTGTTTAAGGAACAGCTAGTGGGGCGCCTGGCCGGCTCAGTCAGAAGAGCATGTGACTCTCAGGGTCGTGAGTTAGAGCCCCACATGGGATGTAGAGATTACTTAAATAAATAAAACTTAAAAAAAAAAAAGGGAACAGCTAGAATACGGCTGGAAATAGAACTCTGAGACGTGGCGTGTGCAGGAGAGGGGCGATCATGTATTGCCTTGCGGGCCGTGGCGGGAGGCTGGCTTTCACTCCGAGGACATTCCTCTTGCTTTGCCAGGAAGCACATAGGCCAAGCTTCCCTTTGCCTTTGCCATCCCTTCCGACCTAAGCTTCCAACGTGATACGGGCTCCCTCCCTCCCCATTCCTGTCACCTCACCCAACAGGATCAGACTCCCTGGGCGACCTAGAAATGTCTGTTTTGTGATTTGGAAGGAACAAGAGTAAGTTTAGGTCCCTGCCTCTCCTCCTGACCGGAGATTAGCCTTTTCCAGAGGCCTCACCCATGGACTTTCTGGCCAGAGATGCCAAGACGCTTGCCCAGGTTCACCCAAATAGCAAGTTACAGGTCAAAGGTGTGAATTCAGGTTGTGTTTTTACGGTTTCAACCTTCTCCCGTACCATACATTTCCCAGGAAAGTTGAGAGGCGGCCATGTTGGGAAATTGCATGGAGCCTGGGTTCAAAGTCGACCCCAGAGATCAGATGAGGAAGAGCGTACCTCTTGTCACAGTAGACCCACGTCAGACAGTTCTTACTGGCAAGGACAGTTTTCAGTGGGTGAAGGAAATCAAGACAGAAAGGCCAGAGAGGAAAGAAATCGATGTCCTCTAAGTGTTGTCTGTGCTCCGTGCCCTGAGCAGGATCCCCGCCTTTCTCTTCCGTGTTGTGCTCACCCCCCACCCCCAGGCAGGGCCTTCACCTACAAGACCATGGAGGCCTTCAGCAAAGCAAGGCCAGCTTTGTTTTCACTGCGGAGCCAGCATCCTGCCCCTGGTCAGGATGGCGAGGTTGGTCACAGATCAGCCTTGGCAGAAACAGCTCCTTGGGCTAATCTCTGAAGCTGACGTTCAGAAAGGGCTTCCTTCCCTTAGCTCCCTGTCCTCGTCCCTGTGGGACCGGCAGCACAGGAAGCAGCAAGGAGTTGGCCAGCTCTTCCAGCTGCCAGAGGCCAAGGTCCCCACGTGGCAGAGTGGGACAGTAGAAAGGTCCAGAAGACCCAGCTCAGGGGAGGGCTCCGCTGGCTTTGCTGCTGAGTTGGCTGATGGGAATCCAGCTACTCCAAGTGATGTTCATGTTCTTGCAGGCACTCTGGCTGAGGCAAGACCCATTTCATCAGGACTGGATTACAGCTTTTTATATTTTAATTCTAATTTAAAATTTTTTTAATGTTTATTTTTGAGAGAGAGAGAGAGAGTGAGCTTAAGTTGGGGAGGGGCAGAGAGAGAGGGAGACACAGAATCTGAAGCAGGCTCCAGGCTCTGAGCTGTCTGCACAGAGCCCAATGCAGGGCTCGAACTCATGAACTACAAGATCATGCCCTGAGCCAAAGCCAGTCACCCAACTGACGGAGCCACGCAGGTGCCCCATGATTAGAGCTTTGTAAAAACCCACCTGACAGTCCCTGGAAGGAAGTTGGCAAGGATGGCCTGCAGCCCTGCAGGGCAGAGATGGGTTTGTGAAGAGGCCATATCTCTTCCTTGGGTACCTTCCCAGGGTACCTGACTTTGGGCTGCCGTGTTGGGCTGCCGGAATCAGTCCTCCTTGGGTTTTAGGGGGCACAGGGAGAACCAGGACTTGGGGCACCTGCAGGACTCCTCCCTGCTGATGGAAGGTCCAAGAGTGGGTGAGGGCTCACTTGGGAACTCACTCTGCCCCCCAGACTCGACGCTGCATGAATGTCAAGAATTTAAGATGCTTCAGTGACAGCAGAACAAATAACAAAATAGGAAAAAGGAAATCAAAGGTGTGGAAAAAGACACTGGCAGAGAGACACTAAGGAATAGGAGGAAGAAGGAGAGAGGAGGAAGAGGAGGAAATGCAGAAAGAATATTCACATCTACATGAAAACACCTTCACAATTCTCCTGGGGAGTTGAAGCTTGCGTTGTGATTCCAGTTTACAGATGGGAAAACTGAGGGCTTTCATGAGTTCCCCAGTGAGTTAGGACAGAGCTAGGACTGGAATCAGCTTCGTGGCTCCCCGTTTCCTTACCTTCCCACCATGTCTGTTTAGAGTATGGAGGAAATCAGCAGATTTTGGGGTCACTCTGGTTAGATGTGTCCTTGGGGTGAGACCCTTGTCCCTTTCTCTATGCTGTGTTTGAAATCCCAATGTTAAGTGCATATGCCAATACGATCATTAGCACAACGGGGAAGGGGCTTGTCCATGAGCAAGAGACACTGTTAGGAGATTAGCCTGCCAAGAAGTGATATGCTGGAGGCCAGTGGCTGGGGTAATGGGTGACCTTGGTCCTTTTCAATCCTTCCCTCGGGACTTAAGTCATGGACACAGAGCCACTTAGAAAGTTAATGACAAACCTTACCGGTCAATCAGTCTACCAAATTCCAACGTCCACTGGCTCGTCAGTAAGTAGTATCAAACACCATTCATTGTTGGTCCCAGCACCGTGTGAGTTAACATGGAGGGAATTCTTTTTTTCTAAATGAAGACTTGACTTTCATCCTTAGGGAGGTCATAATCTGCATGATGAGGCCAAACCAGCATCTATAGGAGAAAAAGGAAGTAAGAACCCGGGAGAGAAGAACCAGCCTTGTTCTTTATTTAGTATCAGTTACTTCCAGGAGTACGCTGATAAGCCCACTCCCCGAAAGTGAGAGCTCATTTGTCGTGGTCCCTCATTTCCATGCCAGAAATGTTCCCATCATGAATTTCAAGCTACCGATGTGACGTCATTGAACATGGGGTTGGGAAGGGACACCTAAAATTGTCTCTGGCCAGCCAGTACAGGCTGGCTCTGCCACTCCAATGGTTCTCCCTAGGGCCCTGGGAAGGGAGGACCCTATTTGTCATACCCCTGGGCTGCACGTGGGCTGTGACCTTCCCCAAGTCACGTGCCATATTGGCATGCTGGCATGTATCAACACAGCCATGTACATCACAAGTGAGCAGTGTGTATCTCTAGCTGAGATGTGTTGAATGCAAAACAGGAGGGGTGGACCCCAAAGAGCCGTGCACCTCATAGGCACCCAACAAATGTGAGCCTCCAGCACCCCTTCTCCCCTCTCAGAGGCCCAGGGTGCTTAGGCCTCCATTCACTTATTCATTCATTCATTCATTCATTCAGCAGATCTTTCCTGATCGGCCTCTCTCTGTGCTCTGCTGGGGGCTGGGGAGACAGGGAGGCACAAGATAGATGTGGTCACTGCCTTGTGGAGCTTAGAACATGGATGATGATGACCAGGATCCCTGGATCTGGTCCTGGCTCCATCTCTAACCGACTGTGTGGCCATGAACAAATCCCTTAACCTCTTTGGACCTCAGTTTCTTCACCTGTAAAACGAAGGAGTTGAACTTGCCGTGCACTAATGTCTATTCAAGCTCTGACCTTCTGTGGCTCCAGGAAGGTGGGGGAAGGGGATCTGGAAGGTACATGAGGCAGCGTTGAAGGAACTGGGCAGCTCTGTGGGAGAAGACAGGACCCCTGGAGATCTGGCATGAGTCCCTTGAAAGAGGGGTGGACATTTTCATTGAGGTCCCTGAGAGTGGAGCTCATGGGTGGAAACTATGGGGGAGTCAGTTTGACCCCAGCTTGGAAGAAGTTGAACACCATCCCAGCTGCCTAGCCATGGCATGCGCCACCTGGTGAATGGCACCTCCTGTTCAGTTAGAGACGGAAGACCACCTATACCTCCGATGAGCGTGGACAGGGTCCCTGGCAGGGAGGTCATGGCTGTAAAGCCCAAGCCACTGGACCCTCTTCTGGGCCACCCATCTTGAGAGGCTCACCCAGTCCTGCCACCAGGGACCTGGGGGTGGGGGTGGGGACAGTGGGGCTGACGGATATCTACTGAGTGCCAGACTCTGTTCTGGGTTCTGTGCTCGAGACACAGTCCCCGCCCTCGGGAAGGAAGTCTGACTGTCACATCATCTCCCTCAGTCCTCAAACAGCCACGGGGGTGGGTCCTGTGTTATTAAAGGAGGAGGTGGCCACGCCAGGACCAAGGCTGGATCTCTCTGATTGGGGGGAGTGTGTGTCTCAGGTCTGGGGGTCTCCCCTGCACGTTTCTGGAAGAGTAATTCAAGGGTGAACTACCCATCCAGTCTCTTAATCTGATAGAGTAAAGGCTAAGGCCACGGCCAGGTTGGCAACCAACCATGTGACAGAGTCTCGCTGATGCGGAGGTGGAGGCTTTTCCTACACACACACACACACACACACACACACACACACACACACGCATGCACACACACCCTCAGCTCAGCTTAAAAGCACGACTAAGCTTACTTTCCCCTGTCTGGTCTCCTGCTACTTGTTTCCTGAGAAAGCCAATTCTTCGGTGACCAACGCCACCACACCTGGAGGCCCTCACCCCCAGTCTTCCTCCAGTGCCCACTTCCTGCTCCCCGAACTCCTCTTTCCTCTTCCTTCCAGATGCCCCCCCATCCCCTTCCTCTGCCCCCAGCCCCACGTTCCCCTTCGCCTCCACCTCACTTTGCTTCCCATGGAGAAAGGTCCTCCCTGTTGACCGACTGGCAAAGCCCATCTCCTCCCATGAAAGACTCAGTGAGTCCTGGGGATACTTGGAACCCAGACAGAATGGAATTTCTCCCTATTTTCTTTACAGCTGAGAAAACACACACAAACACAAGAGCGTATTTATTGCGATGTTTCTATCCCAAAGTTTGTCTTAAAAAAAAAAAAAGAAGAAATAAAATTAGCTTCTCTGCCCAGTCCCCCCTTACCCCAAACCTCCATCCTTTTCATTCCTGGTCGAGGCCAGGGAGAAAAACAGAGCGGACCCAAGCCCCAGCGCCTTCCGGACAATGTCAGGCTTGTTCACGGGGTTTGGGAAGAAACACCCCTCCGAAAACATACACAAAACTTCTCAGTGGAGGGTGTTCTGAGGGAGGAACAGGTCGGCCCTGTGTCTGGAATCCCTGAGGCTCTGGGAAGAGAGGAGCCCGCAAGTCTAGCCCCGTCCCCAGACCGGAGGGGACCCTTACCCTTTTAGCCTCAGCGGGGCCGGAGGGGGGGGGGTGTCACACTGAGCCCAGACGGGAGTGCCCCCAGCTCTGGGGCCCCTCACGGTCTCAGAACCTGGAACCTCAGAGACTGATTTTTGAAGGCGACATGGAAGGAGAAAAATCCCTGAGGAGAAGCAAGAGGCTGCTTGTGAGGTTTCTGGCATTTTCCAGACTTCGTATGGGGTGAGGGAAACATGCCTCATGCATTCATCTCTGGGCCCCCCAGTAGGGCCCCCCAGACAGCCCTCCCATCCCTCAGGGGACCAACCAATGTACATGGCACGAATGACAGGTAGTGATGGAAAGAAAGGTCACTGAGAACAACAGGCCAGGACACCCAAAAGGGGTCCCCAGAGGGGTCGCCCCTCCCGCGCCCCTTCCCCCTCCCATTCCTGGGATGGGAGGGGCGGGGCGTATGGTGACTGAGCCAACAGTGACACCTACTGGGCCGTCAGACTCTGACACAGCACGGGGGGGGGGGGGTCACCCCAGCTTCCGAAAGTTCCAGAAGTTCCATTCTTGTCTTTAGCTCCAGATCCTTCCCCTCTCCAGGGCTTCCTTCCTCCTCCCTGAGGAGCAGCTGTGATGCAGACACTTCCTAAGCCCAAATGAAATGCTCCCACACTGGAAGGCGGGGGGGGGGGGGCCCGGGGGACCTGGGCAGGACCCTCCCACAGAACAGCTCAGGAGACATCGCCGGGCACGTGTCAGGGAGTGCCAGCCACAGCATGGCTGCACCCTCTCCCACCAGCGATGCTCATCCTGGCCGCACATCAGAACCTTCTGGGGAGTTTCTGAAGTGCCAGAAGGCCAGGCGGACACCCAGGTGATTTCACTGTCAAGGCTGACCACTATATCTCTGGTTGGTGTCTTATAAATTTCACAGGGTGTTTCGAGGGTCTGCCTGCACTGGTTCACTTGGAGTCAGGAGCCCAGTTGTGCAGGGAACGCCTTTATGTTGTGATTGTCACTCATCTGTATACCTGGAGTGACCTTTCTCCAGCAAGCAAGGAAGGTCTTTCTGATCCACATGAAGTCATTGTTCAGGAAGTAGCCAGGCTCCAGGGGTCCTGGGCTCTCATTGCCCTCCTTCGCTATCAATCTGCCCATCCCTGAGTCTTCCCAAGCGCCCTCAGGTGGGCATCTTCCCTGGCAGGCCCCCAAATGGAGCATTCTTCATCCTAAAACACACATGGTTCCTGAGTTTGAAGCTGGTGACAGAGAGAGAGTCAACTGGAGGCATGCATAGGTAGAGAAAGAGATTTACTATAAGAAATTGGCCTACATGATTACAGAGGTATCAGGCAAGTTGGAGGCCCAGGAGAGCCAGGATGTCGCTCTAGCCTAAGTCTGAAGACACGAGACCCAGGAAGAGCCACTGTCTGGGTTCAAGTCTGAAGGCAGCTTGACAATCATCAGGGAGGAGGAACTCTCTCTCTCTCCTGGGGAGGTTCAGCCTTTTTGTTTTATTCACACCATCAACTGATTGGATGAGACCCACCCATGTTAACAGGCCAATCTGCTTTACTTAGTCTACCAACTTAAATGTTCATCTCGTCCAAAAACACCCTCACATGGGCGCCTGGGTGGCTCAGTTGGTTAAGCATCCGACTTCAGCTCAGGTCATGATCTCACGGCTTGTGGGTTCGAGCCCCACGTCGGGCTCTGTGCTGACAGCTCAGAGCCTGGAGCCTGCTTCGGATTCTGTGTCCCTCTCTCGCTCTGCACCTCCCCTACTCCACTCTGTCTCTCTCTCTCTTAAGAATAAATTTTAAAAAGTTAAAAACAAAAATATCTCACAGACACACCCAGAATAATGTTTGAACAAATATCTGAGCTGCCAGGGCCCAGTCAAGCTGATGTAAAATGAAGCATCACAGGGATCCTTCTGGAGATTAGACGGAGGGAGGTTGCCTAGCAAAGACAGGATGAGGGGGCGCCTGGGTGGCTCAGGCGGTTGAACGTCTGGCTTCGGCTCAGGTCATGATCTCACGGTTCGTGGGTTCGAGCCCCACGTCGGGCTCTGTGCTGACAGCTCAGAGCCTGGAGCCTGTTTCAGATTCTGTGTCTCCCTCTCTCTCTGACCCTCCCCTGTTCCCACTGTCTCTCAAAAATAAATAAAGAACATAAAAAAATTTTTTTAAAAAAGAGAGAAAAGAAAAGACGGGCTGAGGTCTCCAGACTCCCCGGTGTAATTACAGTCTGTGACGGCTTTGCGAGGCCAGGATTCTTGCTGAAGGCATCCCTCCCACCGCCTGTAGCCTCTTTTTCTTGATGTTACTTCAGATCCTTGCACGTGGAGTTTAATCGTCCTGCACCACATGACCTTCAACTTCGCTGTAGCCAAACCTAACGCGTCTGCCTCCCTTCTTCCAGGTGAACTATGACCACTTTACTCTTGGTGTTTGTGACTCTGGGGGTCATCACGGCAACCCACTCGATAGAAGCTTCAGGTGAGGACTCCCCCGTGCGGGTCTCACGGAACCAGCAGACGCCCAACGCTGGGTTCCGGGTGCCGGGTCCCGAACTTGGTGGTGCTGCTGCCCCCAGGGTTATGACTTCCCCTTCCCTGGCCTTTTCCTGGCCTCGCCCCTTTCCGGTCGGACAAAGGCAAGGCTGACCGCAAGGGAGGAGTTGCCCGTGTGCGAGAACACACACGTGTGCGTCCCGGAGACCTTGCTCGGCTAACGCTTCTCCCCGCTGCGTCCAGGATGGACAGAGAGCATGACGGGGAGACCTCCTGGCAGGCGCCCATTTTCCCAGTCTCCTGTCTGTGGATCTTACCCCAAATTCCCACACGTTGAGCGTGGGGTAGAGGCAGGATAGAGATAAGCCAAAAGAGGAAAGAAAAGTCGTCAAGGGAGGATCAGCTGGAAGATCAAAAAGAGAAACTTGCTTGAGAAATGGCCAGAAAGAAGCCCCCCGACCAACCACACAAGTCTTCGTTGATCTTGGCAAGCCGTCCTCGGGAAGACCCCACGTGGTCTCTCCCGTGCGGCCGGCACTAGGTGGGCTTTCGACCCCGGGATGGGTTGGCCCCAAAGCGAGCTGCGTCTCCCTTAGACTCAGGCAGGAAATGCCCTCTAGCCCTCCTCCAGCCCCAGTGCCCCTTAAAGGATGAGGAATCGAGGAATCTGTAGGGCCAACAAGACATGTCCACACAGGTCTATGCTCCCCCTTTAGACCATGCAGGGGACCCAGGATGCCCCCCAATTCCACACCCAAGTGGACCCAAGCTACTTCCCAGGACACCTGGGTCTCTCATCCTCCTAGATAGGGGACCACGCCCCCGGTGTGAGCCGCCCCAGGCCTGTAGGAGGGGTCAGGGGCTGGCGCTTTGTGTGGGGTGTGGACGGAGCTGGGGGATGAGGGCTGGGACAGGCACGGAGCAGAGAAGTGGCAGAAAGAAAGCGGGCCTCCTGCTCGGCCGCCCAATCCAAAACTCCCAGGAATCCAAGGATTCTGAATATGAATCTGGCTTCTCCTTTTGAAAGGTATCATTGTCACATAGCAAGATAGAACCTATTTTATTTAACAGTCTGTGGCCTTGATTTATGACTTTTAAATATTTATACGCAGGCTCTTTGGGTCTCCATCTGTTCTCCTGCTCCGGGACCCACGAATACCTGGCCCCGGGCTGTAACCTGGGTGGTTTGTCCACACAGGCAAACCCCTTCCTCGGGTTGGGTCAGAGCTTTAAAGGCTGCAGAGTAGGACACTGCCGTCCCTTTTAGCGCTTCCCAGACAGCGTTGCGGCGCTTAGGCAGAGCCTCCAGGGGGAAATTTTTGTGGAAGGACCTGGGGGCTGGTTGCCCAGGTCAGGGCTGGACCCCAGACATTCCTGGCACCCCCTTCCTTGCCATGTTGTGTATCTATCACCCACAAATATCTGAAACTCTTTTATTTTCAACCTGTAGGCACTCCCGGAGTGGATGGGGGAAAGGGTCCCATAAGTGTATGACTCTGCGTGAAAGGGGCTATTTTTGCAAAAGCCGTTTCTTTCCCATCCCTAGAGGATCTTTTAATTCTAACAGGATTTGGTCAACATGCTGTGTGTCTCCTGCTAACACTAGCTGTGACCTTTGGTGCAGCTGATCAGATCCCACACCCGTCCCTCCTGATTCTTTGGGGTCATACGTGAATGTCTGCTCTTCTCTGATGCTTCTCCAACCAGCCCCACACCCACCCCTGTTCCCCAACAGTGGAAGAGAATGCTTGTCCCTCAGCAAAGTCGGGATGGAGTCCAAAGTGGACCCCCTTCTCACCTTTAGGGTTTTTGCACCCGAGCTTTAAATGTGTGGATTTTTTTTTCTTCCCCACGATAATTTTTCCTGCCCCCAAATAACTTTTTCCCAAAAGCTCTGAGTCAAGCTGTCACTCCAGGGAGGTGGGACCTGTTTGTCTTGTGGCTTGGCATCCCCTGAGGTACCCCAGTTTGAGAAACAGAGAGGAGGGTCTCAGCTCGGGAGCTCTCCTGACCCTCCCCTGCAGCCCTCTCCCGGCTCCGTCCTTCCTGGCTTGTGGCCCAGAGACTTGTTCTAGAAAAGCTGTGGTAAGGCTTCCTGGGAATTCCCAATGGCACAGGAATGTCCCCCACCACAGAGACGAACACGCTCATGACTTTTGTCATTTCCAAAAGGACAGGGAGGCTGGGCGGTCCTCCCGGCGCTGACGGGCCTGTCTCTCCTCCACAGACCCTGACAACTCGCTGAGTGTCAGCATCCCCGAACCGTCCCCGCTGCGGGCCCTCCTGGGGAGCTCCCTCACCATCCCCTGCTACTTCATCGACCCCATGCACCCCGTGACCACCGCCCCCTCCACCGCCCCCCTCTCCCCGAGAATCAAGTGGAGCCGCGTTTCCAAGGAGAAGGAGGTGGTGCTGCTGGTGGCCACGGAGGGGCAGGTGCGGGTCAACAGTGCCTACCAAGACAAGGTCTCACTGCCCAACTACCCGGCCATCCCCAGCGACGCCACCCTGGAAATCCAGAGCCTGCGTTCCAACGACTCTGGGATCTATCGCTGTGAGGTCATGCATGGCATTGAGGACAGCGAGGCTACCCTGGAGGTCGTGGTAAAAGGTGAGAACCTCCCACAGGGACGCTGCTTCCCCTGCAGAAAGAACCAGAACGGTATCCTCAAGGCAGTGGATGCAGGCTGATGGGTCTTCAAATCCGAGCTGCCCGCCTCAGCCCCCACCCGCTGCACCTCCCCCAGTCCAGTCGGTTAGCGTCAGCTGCTGCCCGTAACGCTGTCATTCTGGACTTTGAGGAAATTAAACACGTCCTAGCCGCGGTCGCATGTAAATGAAAGTTTGCGTTTCAGAGCAATCCCATGATTCAGTGGGCCTTGTGCTGCTCCCCATTTTACAGACAAGCAAACTGAGGTTAAGTGATCTGCCTGAGGTTTCCCTGGAAGTGAGTCTCCTGACTCTTCGTCCAGGAGTCTTTTCCCTCCCCCAGCCCCCACCCCAGCTCCATTCTGTTCCAGAAGCCAGAGGAAAAGGATGATGGGTCTCTGGTTCCCTTCTCCCGATGGCCCACGGGGAATGGTCGTGGCCTTTTCTTTGGCTTGAGGACACGACTCCCCCTAGGATGCCTCTGAGCTGAGGATACATGGGACCCCAAGTGTCTCTTTCACTTAGAAAAGATGAGGCCCTGGAGTGCCATGGAAACGTTAAAAGGAGGCAGATTTTAGTGCAGTTCAAAGAACTTTCTGATTATCAGAATCATAGATATTCAAAAGAGATACCTCGTGAGGTAGTGAGGTCTCCGTTACTGGAGGTATTTCAGCAAAGGCCGAAGGACCACATCAGAATGTGGAGAGGAGATCTAGGCATCAGCTAGAGGCCCAGGGCAGTGGGTCCCTAAGGCCCTTAGGGACTATGGCCACAGCTCTTCGGGCCTTTGGTGACCGGGGACTGTGCCTGACCTGCTCTCCTGCCCACATGTGTCTTGCAGGCATCGTGTTCCATTACAGAGCCATCTCCACGCGCTACACGCTGGACTTTGACCGGGCCCAGCGGGCCTGCCTGCAGAACAGCGCGGTCATTGCCACGCCCGAGCAGCTGCAGGCTGCCTATGAGGACGGCTTCCACCAGTGCGACGCCGGCTGGCTGGCCGACCAGACTGTCAGGTGAGCCCCTGGCCCCCCAACCCGGGGCGGGAAGGGCAGTGGGCTGGAACCCTGGCCATCCGACACTGCGGCCCCCCTGGTTGGGGCTGGAGCGACGCCTTGGCCGACGGTCACACCACTTCTGTCGCTGTTCAGAGATATGCAGCTCTGGGACTGTTCGATTGTACAATGCAGGAAGACAGAGTAACGCTTCAGGTACTCTCTTGACAGCAAGTTCATCGTGTGCTTTTCTAGAAACTCCAGTGCTGCTGTGGAAATACTTTTATTGGCCGATAGGAATTTTAAAATAAGACAGAACTTGCACAGAAGGCCTTTATGTGCCTTTAAAATTTTTTTTAATGTTTATTTATTTTTGAGAGAGAGAGAGAGAGACAGAGTGTGAGCAGGGGAGGGGCAGAGAGAGAGACGGAGACACAGAATCCTAAGCAGGCTCCAGGCTCTGAGCTGTCAGCACAGAGCCCAACTCGGGGCTCGAACTCACAAACTGCAGGATTGTGACCTGAACCGAAATTGGACGCTATACCGACTGAGCCACCCAGGCACCCCTATGTAATGCAAGAATTACATAAATTAGGCTTTTTGGCACATTTTCCCCCCAAGTACAGCTGCCAAGGGATGGGTAGCCCAGCAGGACAGAGCTCTGCCCTGGGGGGATCTCAGTCCATGAGAGCGAGCCTGTTCAGGCAGGACGAGGCATCCGTTCAGGAGGGATCAGTGATCTCGAGAGAAAAACCAGAACTTCCAAGCCTCCAGAGGAAAACAAAGCAAGATGTCTTTGCAGTCTTGGGGTAGATCTTTGAGATCTTAGGACACAAGACCCACTCGAAGGAAAACACGAGCAGACAGCTGCCTCGTGCAGTGCACGGGCCCGCCCCTCCCCCTCAGACTCAGCCGGGCTCAGCCCACAGCTCTGTCCCTTCGTGGCTGTGTAACACTGGACAAAGTGCTTAATGTCTCTGGGCCCTAGTTTCTTCCAGGTGAAAATGGAGTCTCTATAGCACTCACCTTATTAGATTGATGTGAGACTCCAATGATACAGAGCAGGGGTCAGCAAACGGTGGCCCACGGCCCGCATCCAGCCCGCCCTTGTCTCTGGCGGGCTCACACCTTGGTGGCAGCGTTGAGTGGTCAGCTTGAGACCTAGACGCTGCAAGCTCTAGGATATTTACCGCCTGGCCTTTCCACAGAACAGCTTCTCAGGCCCTGCGACAGCACGTGCAGTACCGAGAGATGGTCGGTAAAGGGGCTGCTGAACGGTGAAAACACGCATCTCCATAAAGCTTGGGAGAAAACCGGGAAAACAAGCGGCCCACATATCCAGGGCAGAGGCCGGCGAGCACGTCGGCGAGCCACGGGCTTCCTCCCACGTCGGAGGGAGGGTACCAGGGCGCAGGCCACAGGCCCCTGCTGTTTCCTGAGTGTCACACCCCCGCTCTGGGTTCCTGGCAGGTACCCCATCCATACTCCCAGGGAAGGCTGCTATGGGGACAAGGATGAGTTTCCCGGCGTGAGGACATACGGCATCCGAGACACCAATGAGACCTATGACGTGTACTGCTTCGCTGAGGAGATGGAGGGTGAGGCCCCCCTCTTCCCCAAAGCCCGCACCTGTGCCCTCTCCCCACTGACCCTGGGGGCCACGCAGGCCCCCTCTGGGGCAGGGCTCTGGCCCAACTGCAGCCCAAACTCAGCCCCTCTGCCATGCACAGAGAGAGTGGGGGGGAGGGAAGAGTGGGGGAGGGAAAGGGCCGCAGGGGCCCCAGGGACCTGCCAAGTGTCTGGCACCGCTACTGGGCCCAAGAAATGCTTGTCTCTGTCTCTCCCCTGGGACTGTGCCTACCAGCCGGGGTCCCCAGCTGCTCTGACCAGCCCATCACTGCCCCAGGGTCCACTGCACCAGCCCAGCCCAGCCACACTCACCAAGAACACCCCAGGCTGCTCCAGGGCGGGCCCCCCAGAAACCTGGCTCCCAGGAGAGCTGGCCGCCCTACTCCATTCTCTCAGCTTCCCCCCCTCCCGCCCCCTGCCCGGCCCCCAGCCCCATCTAGGCGGTCCCAGGGGCTGGTTCCGGGAGGCCCTGGGGGGCAGCGGGAAGGGACCTGGAGTCTTTCTCTGCTTTGTAAAGGCTGTTGATTTTGGTCACAGAGCTTCCTGAGTCACCCAGGCATGTGGATGTCCTCTCTTCTCCCATCTGCCCCCATCACGCCTCTTGACATTCCCGACCCCAGCCTCTGCCCCCACCCCGGCCCCACCTAAGTCCGCAGCTCCTCCCGGGAAAGGACCTGAAGGCAGGGACAGCCCCCCACCTTCTCCCCACTGGGCTCCCTCTCCTCATTCTCGCTGCTGGGCCCAAAGCCTGTTAAGGAACAAGCTGTGTTCCCATTCTTGGGCCCTGCCCAGCAGAGCTGCCACCAAGTGGGCCCCACCAGCACTTTCCCCGGGAACAGGTGCCCACCACCTGCTCCTAAGCCCCCCATTCAACCTTCTCAGGGTTTTGCAAATAGTAAAAAGAGCTCAGAAGCCCCCACAAATGTCCTTACAGACGCTGCAGGGCCTAGAGACCCCAGTTTAGGAGCCGCTGCTCTCAGAGTCAAAGTCTAATGCCTGCCCTTCCCATCCGAATGTGAATTTTTTTTACGTTTATTTCTTTTTGAGAGATACACGGAGTGTGAGCAGGGGAGGGTCAGAGAGAGAGTGAGACACAGAATCAGAAGCAGGCTCCAGGCTCTGAGCTGTCAGCACAGAACCTGACGCAGGGCTCGAACTCACGAACTATGAGATCATGACCTGAGCTGAAGTCGGCCACTTAACCGACTGAGCCACCCAGGCACCCTGACTTAAGTCATTTCTTTTTTTTTTTTTTTTACATTTATTCTTTTTAATTTTTTTAATGTTTATTTATTTCTGAGGGAGAGAATCTGAAGCAGGCTCCAGGCTCTGAGCAAATGGTCAGCAGAGAGCCTGACACACAGGGCTGTGAGATCATGACCTGAACTGCAGTCTGCCGCTTAACCGACTGAGCCACCTAAGCGCCCCTCCAATGTGGATTTGTTTTTAAAGGATTGCTTGTGTGAGCAATGCTTGCCTCCTAGGACAGATGCCCCGGGAGAAGGATGGTCCATAGCATTGTGCCGGCAGGGTGCTTTGGAGCAGGATTTGGGATCCCAGGAGCCACTGGGTTGGCCAGGGATGCAGGGGAGGAGTGGGGAGGGAGGTCCTCACTCTGGGGCCCTGGTCCTGTCCTTCGCAGGCGACGTCTTCTATGCGACATCTCCGGAGAAGTTCACCTTCCAGGAGGCAGGCGCCGAGTGCCGGCGGCTGGGTGCCCGGCTGGCCACCACAGGCCAGCTCTACCTGGCCTGGCAGAGCGGCATGGACGTGTGCAGCGCCGGCTGGCTGGCTGACCGCAGCGTGCGCTACCCCATCTCCAAGGCGCGGCCCAACTGCGGGGGCAACCTGCTGGGCGTGAGGACAGTCTACATGCATGCCAACCAGACAGGCTACCCCGACCCCTCGTCCCGCTACGACGCCATCTGCTACACAGGTGGGGTGCGGGAGCTAGGGGGGCGGCAGATGGGGTGCGGGGGGGTGCAGGCGGGGTGCAGGGTGGATGGAGGAGGCAGCAGGCGAGGTGGAGGGACTGGGGCGAGGCAGCGGGCAGGGTGCAGGGGGGATGGGGGGAGGTGGCAGG
>NC_043708.1:133970512-133977917 GCF_006229205.1 Suricata suricatta
GGGGGGATGGGGGGAGGTGGCAGGCGGGGTGCAGAGGGGATGGGGGAGGCAGCAGGAGGAGTGCGGGGAGCTGGCAGGGATGGCAAGCAGGGTGCGGGGAGCTGGCCGGGGCAGCAGGCGGGGTGCAGGGGGGATGGGGGGAGGTGGCAGCCCGGGTGTGGGGGGCTGTGGGGGTCTGCAGGGGGCTGAGGGGAGCGGTAGGTGGGGCTGGGGGAAGGCAGCAGGTGGGGTGCGGTGGAGGGGGCTGGGGGGAGGCAGCAGGCAGGGCTGCAGGGGCTGGAGGGGGAGCCACGGAAATTGGGGCCTAGAGGAGGGGGGCTTGGAATGGGGGCTGGCCTCTCCCCCTTCAAGGGGCCATAGGGTACCTCAACTTCATGTTTCAGCAATCCCCCCATTTTCTTTTTCTTTCTTTTCTTTTTTTTTTTTTTTTTTTTGAGAGGGAGAGCGAGAGTGCAGTGAGAGTAGGCGAAGGGCAGAGAGAGATAGAGATGGAGGCAGAGGATCCAAAGCAAGGAGTTCTGAGAGCACAGAGCCCGATGTGGGGCTCGAACCCACGAATGGTGAGATCATGACCTGAGCTGAAGTCAGAGGCTTAACCGAGTGAGCCCCCCAGGTGCCCCACACCCCCCGTTTTCACCAGCTCCTGGAAGAGCCTCGTAGAAGCACCGTAGGTGCCAGCCTCCAGCCCCTGACTCCTCGTCAGCTCAGAATAGGGTTAAAAGCCCGAACTTCAGAGTCTGTGCTTTCTCCGATTTGAGCCACAGCTCTGCCAGCGTTTACTGGACAGCCTCGCCTTCCGCATCTGTCTGAGGGGAAGATGGGGGACCCTGACCTGGAACCACGCCCCCGCAGGGGGTGCTGTGACCCACCCTCTTCAGGCAAATATGCTTGAAAAGAAGTGCCGTTGTGGCGGAAGAGTACAGGGGGAGTGGTTTGGCCGGCAGTGTGTTTTGAAAATTTAGACTAAAGCCTTTAAAAATGAGACTTTTCTCATCTATTCCACATGGTCTAAGTGAGAGTCACAATTACGTGTAATTCGTAGGGGGGACCAAAACAGTAATGTGGGGCTGCATCACTTTATGACAAAACTGGTGACGGTGAAATGGGAAAGCTCACTTCACGTTTGACCTCCGCGGCTGATCTTACACAAAGAGGGCTATTTTTGCAAAGGCAAAGAGGATTTCCCCCAAAGCCTCTCTTTTTTTACTTAAAAAAATTTTTTTAATGTTTATTTATTTTGGAGAGAGACAGAATGTGAGTAGGGGAGGGACAGAGAGAGGGGGAGCTACAGAATCTGGAGCAGGCTCCAGGCTCTGAGCTGTCAGCACGGAGCCCCGTGTGGAGCTCGAACCCAGGAGCTGTGAGATCATGACCTGAGCCAAAGTCGGACGCTTAACTGACTGAGCCACCCAAGCGCCCCTCTTCGAAGCCTCTCTTAGCCTTCTGTACCCTAGCCAGCTTTTTCGAAGTGGCAGCTCTCTCTTAAATTATTGACTGGTCCTTTCTGCTGGACCCCATTTGCTTGTGACCGAGACACTTAGTTGTCTTAGGTCACTTTCATTCGTTTCGTGAGCTCCCACATCTTTGGCAAGATTTTCCAGTTCCCCCTTGTAGCTGATTTGCAACGTCCTGATGGCTAGTTATTAACATCAGACGGTCGCAAGGGGGCGGCAGGTGCTGATGAGGCAGGGATGCTGGAGCCGGACCGGCTCTATGAGCCGTGAGCCGCTTGGCCAGTACCTCGTGCTATGACGACTTTGCGCTCTTTTGCAACATGGACGCTGAGGCCTTCTAGAAGAAGTTCGCGCAGAGATGAGGCCGCCCCACAGAGGGCCCGGCGAGGCGCCAAGGCTCCGGGAGCTTTCCTCCCCGGGCAGGGAAGCCGGGGGCTCGATGTTCATCTCCCTCTCCACCCCTCCCCCGCAGGTGAAGACTTTGTAGACATCCCAGAAAACTTCTTCGGGCTGGGTGGCGAGGAGGACATCACCATCCAGACGGTGACCTGGCCTGCTGTGGAGCTGCCCCTCCCCCGAAACGTCACCGAGGGTGAAGCCCGAGGCAACGTGATCCTTACCGTGAGACCCATCTTTGACGTGTCCGCCACTGCCCCGGAGCCCGAGGAACCCTTCACGTTTGTCCCCGAAGTGGGGGCCACTGCCTTCCCTGAGGCTGAGGACAGGACTGGAGGGGCCACCAGGCCCTGGGGTGTCCCCGAGGAGTCCACACCTGGCCTGGCCTCCACCACCTTCACCAGCGAGGACCATGTCGTGCAGGTGACCGCGGTCCCAGGTACCGCCGAGGTTCCCGGGCGGCCACGATTGCCAGGGGGTAAGTGCCCGCCCCTCAGGGGGCTGCATGGGGGCAAGGGGTGGGGGCAGGCGGAAAGAACTTGGCCTAGGAACCAGTACCTCCAGCTTAACCTGAGACCCGGGCCAAGTCTTTCTCCTGCCAGACTCAGTTCTCCTTGTTTATAAAACAAGAGGATGGGCCAGAGCTGCTCTTTTTGCCACAGACCATGTCCTTCGAATGAAGTCACAGGTAGAAACCACAGTTTGTGTCAAGCAGGTACAGATGCCATGTGGGTCCAGGTGAAGCCGAACAAAGAACTGGGCCTCTTTTGTCCAGGGGACCTTCTCGCCCCCTCAGACACCCCCCAAGAACAGAGCCACTTGAAAACATCTACACTAGGTAACCCCAGGGCTTCTCACGGCGCTGGTCTTCCAGGACAGGGGTCAGCCCACCAAGCTCCGACGGCCAAGTCCAGCTTGCCACCTGTTTTTATGTGGCCCACAAAGGGCAGTTTTACAGTTTTAGATAGTTGGGGGACAAAGTCAAACCAAGAATAATATTCTGTGACATATAACGAAAATCATATAGAATTCAAGATTCAACGTCTCCAAGTAAAGTGTGATTGGAACAAAGCCACGCCTATTTGTCCACGTGCCGTCCGTGGCTAGTTCAGGACGGTCATGGCAGAGCTGAGTAGTTGTGACAGCAACCGTTGAGCCCATGAAGTCTAAAATGTGCCCTGTGTGGCCCTTTCCAGAAAATGTTGGCCAACCCCTGATGTAGGACGATAGCGTTCCAGGTGTTTGAGAAATCTCTGGAGACTTTGGATGTTACATCACATAGAGCTTAGCTGTTCCCCATACTCCAATCCAAGAACCAGAGGGACAGTCTGGAGTGGCTTTCCTAAGGGCCTTGGTGGTGTCCCCCCCAGGGGCGGGGGCAAATAGACACTGTTCTCCACCCTCAATCCCATGATGCCACTGGGCGGGATTTCAGCCTGAATTGCCCAGATAAATCCAGTATGTTGGGAAGGAGAAAGTGTTTAGAAGTTTTGGGACCCCCGGCTGGGTTCCAGGGTTGGCCCAGGCCCGGAAAGAGCCCCTCTGGCCACCGTGTGGGAAGGTGCCAATGGACACATGAGCATCTGCCACAGGACAGAGGAGGATGCGGGACAGAATCCAATCGGGGATCTGCATCTGTGCCGTAACCTGGCCAATAGCCCAAGGGAGCGTCAGAAACAAATGTGGACGCTACAGGAAAGGCTGAGGAAGGGGGCGTGCTCAAGGACAGGGCCCTTTGGGAACCTGGCCAAAGCCATGAGGACAGTCCCCAGAATGCGCCCGGTGCACACCCACGAACACTCTCGCAGGCACTTTCAGGGCCCTGGGCCAAGTGGAAGAAATGCTGATGATTGTTCAACGTATTCCTTAGCCCTTTCTGTATTTTCCGAATGTTCTGTAATGAACAGTTATTCGTTTTGTAATGAGAAAAAACTGCATTTGTTTTAAAGAGTTCAAAGGACGGACGAGCAGCCTGGGAGTGAGGGAGCCCAAAGAGGAAGGTTGGGGACCCCCAGGGCAGGACAGGCTGATTCAGAGGCTTTGTCAGGGAGATGGATTTCAGGAGCAGCTTGAACAAGCAGAGGGGAACCTGCTTGGTTGAGAATAGGCTCAGAAGTAGGACAAGAAGGAGGGGAGGAGGGGAAGTCACTCCTCAAGGAGCCAGGGCTCCCTCCACACCCTCAAAGCCACGAGGGCCAGGCCCCATGAGCACGGGCACTGGGTTGTCCGGTCCCTGCCCTGAGCCTACCTTGTGTCTCTTCCTCCCCTCCCCACCCAGGGGTCGTGTTCCACTACCGCCCAGGCTCCGCCCGCTACGCACTGACGTTTGAGGAGGCCCAGCAGGCCTGCCTGGGCGCTGGGGCAGTGATTGCCTCCCCCGAGCAGCTCCAGGCCGCCTACGAAGCCGGCTATGAGCAATGCGACGCAGGTTGGCTGCAGGACCAGACTGTCAGGTGAAGGAGGAGGAGCCCGGCCCCCCTCCCAACCCAGAACCAGCCATGCGAGGCCCGGCGCGGGGAGCTCGGGCCTGTCACAGCACCCAGTGCAGAGGGGCCGCCAGATCCACTGTGCAATAGTTAATTAATAACCCCATGGCTGCTCCCCTAATTTCTCCCCCGAGAACCAAGGTGTATTATTCTGAGTGGGTGGCAAAGGGCCTCAGATGACATTAAGTCCTTGGTCATTGACTCCCAAGGAACAGAGAGGGAAAAATCTCTCCTCAAGGTCCCCGCCAGCGGGATCCAATGCCCTTCCATGGAAGCGGCTCCCTTCTGCGGCCAGGAATCCCCCCAGGGGCCTCCAGACTCCTCTCTCAGCCACAAAGGGGCTCCTTCTGTCACTGTTGTCAGCAGAGATAGTCCCTGCCCGAGTCCCAGGAGACCTGCCAGCCTCCCCCCTGGCCCCACCTCCTTCCCGTAGCCCCTGGAAGAGGTCTTCATGTGCCCCTCCTGCCCTCCTTTGCAGATACCCCATCGTGAGCCCACGAACCCCGTGTGTGGGGGACAAAGACAGCAGCCCAGGGGTCAGGACCTACGGCGTGCGGCCACCATCAGAAACCTACGATGTCTACTGTTACGTGGACCGGCTCGAGGGTACAGGCCACGTTCTCGTGTTTGGGGCCCCAGCCAGGCAGGGGACCGATGGGGAGAGGAACACACAGAGGAAGAGGGATTACCATCCACCGAGCTTTCTTCCTACCTGGGGGCAGAAAGGCCGGCCCAGCCCCTGTCTCGGGCCAAGCTCCTTCTCTCCCTTCGGAATGGTTCATGTGGGCCCCCCAGGACTGCAGGCAAGGCATATACCATCTGCCTCACGGAGAGGCCCAGTGCCCTGCAACAAATGAAAGGCTCTGAGAAGTACTGCAAAGGAAAAACCTCTTTAACTCCGCTTAGCCAAGCGCCCAAGCTTGTGCAGCCACGGGCATTTTATTTTGTTGCATTTCATGTCTTTTCATTTCAATTACAATGATCAAATTACTATCCTAAGGAACCCAGTTTGGGAAGTGGCGGTATTATTGTGGAAGGATTTCAGCAGAGCCGCTCACTTGTTTTGGGACCTGGGGCAAGTTACTTAACCTCTCTGGGCCTCGGTTTCCTCATCTGTAAAATCGGGCTGATTGTGCTCATGTCAGAGGTTTCTGTGAATGTTAAATGAGATACCCATTTATGAGACGTGCCCGGTACAGTCGTGTCCAGGAAATGTGAACCTCCTCCCCTCAGATTAGACAGGAAGGCACCTGGGTACGGTCCTAGGTGTGGGGACCAAGCGCCAAGAGTGGCTCCAGGACCCACCCCTCCCCTCGATGAGTCCCCAGGATGGGCTGGGGGCGGGGCTGAGGCCCACAGCACTCGGGTGCTCCATGCTTGAGTGCTGTGGTGTAGGGAGCACAGGGGGGTCGGAGGGAAGGCGCCCAAGGGAGTGCAGAGAAGGGGGTCCCCACATGTGACGGGGCAGTCTTGAAAACAGAGGAGGGAGGTTGTTTCCATGTAGAGTGACCAACTGGTCTGATTCTCTTGCCCCGGCCGCTGGGTGAGCTGAGGCTGCTCTGGCAGTGGGCAGGAGGGTCACGCCGCACCTGCCTGTGCCCGCAGGGGAGGTGTTCTTCGTCACACGCCCGGAGCAGTTCACCTTCCAGGAGGCCCTGGCGTTCTGTGAGTCCCACAACGCCACACTGGCCTCCACGGGCCAGCTGTACGCCGCCTGGAGCCGGGGCCTGGACAAGTGCTATGCCGGCTGGCTGTCGGACGGCAGCCTGCGCTACCCCATCGCCACCCCGAGGCCCTCCTGTGGCGGAGACAAGCCAGGCGTGAGAACCGTCTACCTCTACCCCAACCAGACAGGCCTCCCAGACCCACTGTCCCGGCACCACGCCTTCTGCTTCCGAGGTACACGCTCTCCCCTCTCCTCCAGCCTCCCTTCTGCCTGGGGGTGACTCCTCCGGCTTCACCCCTTCCCACCCACCCTTCCCCATCCATCAGAGCAAGGAGGGAAAAGTCAGTCCCTCTGGGGCAGGGGCAGCTCTACACCCAACCTTGGCGTTGACCCCAAGGCAAGTACATCCTTCTAAAGTTCCCCAGAGACAAGCAGAGAGAGGGGAGTGAGAGCTTGGGCTCTAAACTCAGGTAGACCTGAATTTTGATAACGGCTCTGTTGCTTAATAGCTGTGTGACCCTGGGCAAGTCACTTAACCTCTCTGCTCCTCTGTATAGTGATGTAATAGATCCTACCTCAAAGGGCTGCTTTGCCGATAAACTGGGATAGTGCCTACAAAACACTTGGCATTGTGCCCGGGACATCGTAGATTCTCAGCAAGTGTTACCTTCACTATCATAAATAACACCCATATACCATGCACACATTTATATACTGTTTTAGTTTGTAATCCTTGCCAGAGTTTCTCCTGCTTCCAAGTATTTTTGTGAGCCATTGAGTCAAAGTGTTCTATTACTCTTCACTAAGCACCAGAAATTCAGGTTTTTAATGGACCCTTGTGCGAGTCAAACCTCATTACCAGCGGGAGTTCCGAGAGTGATGTCATCAAACAGCCTGGGGGTGTGGCTAGGGGGGCTGGGGCGGGGCCAAGGCAGGGCGGGGCTCTGAAGGGATGAGACAGGGGTCTGAATGCACTGACTGGGAACGTAGATTGTAGTCAGAGCCTGAGCCATGTTTTACGGATGATGCATCAAAGCTGAGCGTCTGGGTAACTTCCTGTGAATGTAGAATTACCTCCAAACAAAGTCAATGAGAAATAAAACCTGAGCTTTGCCAAGTTTCTCAGACTTCCAAGGTCCCCTTTTAAAAACCCAGTTCAGAGAAAGCCCGGCCCCACTCTGCCAGCGTCAGAAAGCCACACCCCTCCCAGAGGCTGATGTGTTGAGGCCCTAGTGCCAGTACCGCGCTCCGGGCTCCGGGCAGCAGAAGCCAGACCGGTTAGCCTCCCAGTAGATTCTTACCCATGCACCCCCACGCTCCCCGACCTTCTGTGAACTCGGTCTTTTCTGTAACTGCCAAGAGGTTTGGCCTCTTTCCCGACCAAGCCCACCTCCGGTTTCCCC
>NC_043708.1:133978017-133982327 GCF_006229205.1 Suricata suricatta
GCATTTACCCGCGCCCCCCGCCCTCGAACCTTTTAAAAACACTCTTGTGGGAGGATCTCTAATAGAGGGGTAAGGACCCGGAGGGGTCGTTGAAAGTGTGACCTGTCTCCTTGCCTTGCTCCTCGTTTTTGTCCCTCGTCGGGGCCAGGCACCCCTAGGCAGACTTCCTGAGCCCCATCTGTCCTGATAAAATCAGATGGGACTTGATGGAAGGAAAGCCTGTAGGCCCCTAACCCTGTTGGAAAAAGTGTTTCGTGGCCATGAGGCTTGGGGAATGCTGGCTTACAGGAACATTAATGGGTTTCCTCCTTGCAGACCATCTCAGGGCCTTTGGATATGCTAATATTTATTTATATATATGTTTATTTTGAGAGAGAGAGAGAGAGTACAAGCAGGGGAGGGGCAGAGAGAGAGGGGGAGAGAGAGAGAATCCCAAGCAGGCTATGCACTGTCAGCACAGAGCCTGATCTGGGGCTTGAACTCATGAACCGTGGGATCATGACCTGAGCTGAAATCAAGAGTCAGACACTTACCCGGGTGCCCCAGGGTAAGGCTGAATTAAAGGTACGGTAACGTGTGTGTGCTTAGCGGAGTCACCTCACCCAGGGGCGTGTCCATGTGAAGAAACGAGTCTATCAGAGCTTCCCGATACCTCATCTAGTCCCTCCCTCAGTGCCCTGTTTCCAAGCCATTCAGCCATGCCCGGCACTCCTCTGGGTGCTACAAAGGCAAAGCCGGGCCTCCCTCCGCGTCAGAAGGTGAGGGTGTGTCCGTGGAGCAGGTGGGATTCGGCCCGGGGACCTCACCCGGCAGCCACACCTGCCTGCGACCCTTTCCTTACCTCCCCTTCCCCAGGACAAGAATAACCAGGTTCTCTTTGGCCTGAGCATGTGGCTTGGCGCAGGATCCTGGCAGCAGCTAGTGGGAACGTCCATGGGAAGGGGTTGCAACGACCCATAGAAACATTTTCCAAACTTCAGTTCCCTCCCACCTTGCTGATCGACCATATCAGGAACCATCTGTGCTGTTATTAACTCTACATCCTTTTCTTTAAATTGACTTGCTTTTAAGAAGAAACCTAAGAAAATGGGGCACCTGGGCAGCTTAGGTGTGTAAGCCTCCGACTTCAGCCCAGGTCATGATCTCGTGGTCCGTGAGTTCGAGCTCCACATTGGGCTCTGTGCTGACAGCTCGGAGCCTAGAGCCTGCTTCCGATTCTGTGTCTCCCTTTCTCTCTCTCTCTGCCCCTCCCCTGCTCACACTCTGTCTCTCCCTCTCCCTCTCTCTTTCTGAAAAAATAAATAAGCATTAAAAAGAAACCTATATGTATTTAAAAGAGAAACGTGTATCATGACTCTAAGCGACCATCCCCAAGTATATACATACGCCCAGCAAAAGCCCTCTGGCGTGCCACCACCGCTATCCCGAGCCACCCCTCCCCTCCCCTCCAGGATTCCGCGCGGTGGGACTAGCCCCTGCTTTGCTCAGGTTCAGCCCCTGAGAAGTGAGCCCAGAGGAACAGGCAAGATCCAATCCCAGCTAGTCGTTTAAGTGCCCAAGGAAACAACATGGACATAACATAATGCAGTTAGGATTATTCAGTGCGATGAGGCTTCTTTCCTCTGTTTTCCAAATGCTCTGGGATAGCACCCTCAGAACTGAAAAAGTTCATGTACTTGATGTATTTCTGCAAACAGCCCCTGCTGGCCTCCCCTGCCTTGGAGGGATGGCTTTGGATGAGTGATTCTCAAACTTGAGGGGGCATCAGTGTTGTCAGGGTTCCGGGGGTGGGGGAGCGTGCTGGGGCACCTGAGTGGCTCAGGCGGTTGAGCATCCGACGTCGGCTCGGGTCATGATCTCACCTTTTGTGGGTTCAAGCCCCGCATCAGGCTCCCTGCTGTCAGCCACTCAGCGTAGAGCCTGCTTCGGGTCCTCTTGTCCCCTTCTCTCTTCCCCTCCTCTGCTTGCACTCTCCCCAAAATAAATAAATATTAACAAAAAGAAAGACAACAAGCCAGGGAACCTGGGGGGCTCGGTCGGTTAAGCATGCGACTCTTGATTTCCGCTCAGGTCATGATCTTATGGTTCCTGGGATGGAGCCTCACCTTGGGCTCTGTGCTGACAGCGTGGAGCCTGATTAGGATTCTCTCTCCCTCCCTCTCTCTCTCTCTCTCTCTTTCTCTCCCTCTCCCTCCCTCTTTCTCTGCCTCCCTCCCTTCCTCTCACCCTCTGCCCCTCTCCCCCACTGGCACTTTCTCTCAAATAAATAAACATTAAAAAAAAAAAGACAATGTGCTGTCCCCACCCCAGAGTCTGCTGGAGTCCAGCTCTAGCATGTCCAGGGTTCCCCTAAAGGAGGACGGGGTCAGCAAGAGAGAGTGAGAGAGCCTTGAGTTTCATTCTGATCACCAGACAGGCACCCCTCTGCCCACCTGGCAGGTGTCTCTACCATTCTGGCAGGCATCTCTGCCCTGTCTGGTTCTCAAGCTTTATTTATGGCAAAAGGTACAAGGACCAGAAAGAGCAGTAAATGACTTTTCATAGATAAGTTTTACAATTTCTCAGACATGGGTTCTGCAGAAGTTACAATTCTAGTAGTAATGACTGTCATGAAAAACTTAGCTACAGGCACTCATGGTGTCATAGGTATTTTTACAAAACCTCAGGTCTAGCCTGAAGGAAGTGATCTTTAATCAAGAGGCAAACAGCATTGTTTAGTAAAGGTCAGTTTTTTATGAGTAAGGGTCATTAGGCTGTTTGTAACTCTAAGAGAAAGTTCCCAGAAAAACAGGATTCTCAGGAGACACAATGCCTGCTCTCACAGTCCCAAAGATGATTGATACATTTTATTGCATCCGACACTTTTACAAAGGTGTTCAGGCCCAGAAAGTAGTCAGTTATCAGTTAATTGCTTAGGTGGAAATTATATGTTGCATTAGGGTCTATCTAGTTTACTCATCTTTTCCTTGACCAGGTGCAATCATGCCTCAGGGACAGGGCAGGGGGACAGGCCGCTCCTGACACTAATCAGCAAAGCACTCTGAGGTTTGGTGCCCAAGCAGAAATGAAGAGGGTAGATTTGGGGGGCTATCTGGGAACAAGAGACTGTGCAAACTTGCCATACCCTCACCAGGAATTTTCACTCTACTGGTGAGTTCAAATAGCTCCCAACAAGAGTCCCCAATTCAGTGGGACTGGGGTGGGGCCTGAGAATCTGCTTTTCTATCCAGCTCCCGGGAATGCTCATGTTGCTGGTTCAGGGATAACACTTTGCAAATCATGGAATTAGATAAAAGAGATGATAGTCTGGAGGTGTCTGAGGGGCGACCGTGATTACTTTCCATGGGAGCCAGGCCCCTACTTCCATGGGGATGGCGCCTCCCGCCCCCAAAGCCTCAGAGAGCATGGCGACCAGGTGAGGCGCTTCCTGGTCCCCTCTTTCCTTTCCTTCCCCAGACACTGAGCAAGATTTCACTAGAAAATGCCTAAACACACCTCTCAAGAAATGTTTTTCTGTGGAAGGAATGAGTGAGCTTAAAATAGGGCAGGGTTACTAATCCACACCTCATCTTTCTTCTTCCTTTCTTGCAGGGATCCCTCCAACATGGCCTCCTACCAGCGCAGCAACAGAGGAGAGCACGGAAGGCCCTTCTGGAACGGAAGTGCCCTCAGCCTCGGAGGAGCCCTACCCCTCAGAGGAGCCGTCCCCCTCGGAGGAGCCCTTCCCCTCAGAGGAGCCCTTCCCCTGGGAGGAGCCATCCACAACTGCCCCCCCGGTGCCTGGGGGGACTGAGCTGCCAGGCTCTGGGGAGCCATCCGGGGTACCCGAAGTCAGTGGCGACTTCACAGGCAGTGGAGAAGTTTCAGGACGTCTGGACTCCAGTGGACAGCCCTCAGGGGAACGTGCAAGTGGACTGCCCTCTGGAGATCTTGACTCCAGTGGTCTCACCTCTGCTGTGGGCTCAGGCCTGCCTGTGGAAAGTGGACTGGCCTCAGGTGATGAAGAAAGAATTACATGGTCCAGCATTCCTAAAGTTGGAGGCGAGGGCCTGGAGACCTCTGCCTCTGGAGTAGAGGACCTCAGCGGGCTACCTTCTGGAGAAGGTCCAGAAGTCTCTGCCTCTGGAGTAGAGGACCTCAGTGGACTTCCTTCTGGAGAAGGTCCGGAAGTCTCTGCCTCTGGAGTAGAGGACATCAGTGGACTTCCTTCTGGAGAAGGTCCGGAAGTCTCTGCCTCTGGAGTAGAGGACATCAGTGGGCTACCTTCTGGAGAAGGTCCGGAAGTCTCTGCCTCTGGAGTAGGGGTCCTC
>NC_043708.1:133982427-133986275 GCF_006229205.1 Suricata suricatta
GAAGTCTCTGCCTCTGGAGTAGAGGACATCAGTGGGCTACCTTCTGGAGAAGGTCCGGAAGTCTCTGCCTCTGGAGTAGAGGACATCAGTGGGCTACCTTCTGGAGAAGGTCCAGAAGTTTCTGCCTCTGGAGTAGAGGACCTCAGCAGGCTACCTTCTGGAGAAGGTCCAGAAGTCTCTCCCTCTGGAGTAGAGGACGTCAGTGGACTTCCTTCTGGAGAAGGTCCAGAAGTCTCTCCCTCTGGAATAGAGGACCTCAGTGGATTTCCTTCTGGAGTAGAGGGTCATCCAGAGACTTCTGCTTCTGGAGTAGAGGACCTCAGTGGACTTCCTTCTGGAGTAGAGGGTCATCCAGAGACTTCTGCTTCTGGAGTAGAGGACCTCAGTGGACTTCCTTCTGGAGAAGAGGGTCCAGAGATCTCTGCTTCTGGAGCTGAGGAACCCAGTGGGTTGCCTTCTGGAAGAGAAGACTTGATTGGGTCAGCTTCTGGAGACTTGGCCTTAGGCAGAATACCTTCTGGAACTCTAGGGAGTGGGCAAGCCCCAGAAGCAAGTGGCCTTCCCTCCGGATTTGGTGGTGAGTATTCTGGAGTGGACCTTGGAAGTGGCCTGTCCTCTGGCCTACCTGACTTTAGCGGACTTCCTTCTGGATTCCCAACTGTCTCCCTAGTGGACACTACATTGGTGGAAGTGGTCACAGCCAGCACTGCAAGTGAGCTGGAAGGGAGGGGGACTATTAGCATCAGCGGTGCTGGAGAAACATCTGGACTGCCCTTCAGCGAGCTGGATGTTAGCGGGGCAGTTAGTGGTCTCCCATCAGGAGCTGACCTCAGCGGCCAAGCCTCTGGGTCTCCTGACATCAGTGGGGAAACGTCTGGAATCTTTGGTGTCAGTGGACAGCCCTCAGGGTTCTCTGGAGAAACATCTGCAGTGACCGAGCTCAGTGGACTGTTCTCCGGCCAACCGGATGTCAGTGGAGAAGCTTCTGGAGTTCCTTCTGGCAGTGGTCAACCGTTCGGCATCACCGACCTGAGTGGAGAAACATCTGGGGTCCCTGGTATCAGCGGGCAGCCCTCGGGGCTGCCAGAGTTTGGTGAGGCAACCTCTGGAATCCCTGACCTGCTTCCCAGCACTGTGAGTGGCAGCGGCGAGTCTTCTGGGATCACATTTGTGGACACCAGTTTGGTTGAGGTGACCCCAACTACATTTAGAGAAGAAGAAGGCTTGGGGTCTGTGGAACTCAGCGGACTCACTTCGGGGGAGGCAGATCTGTCGGGCACATCTGGGATAATGGACATCAGTGGACAGTCTTCTGGAGCCGTTGACTCCAGCGGGCTGACCCCCCAGCCTCCGGAATTCAGTGGCCTGCCAAGTGGAGTAGCCGAAGTCAGTGGAGAAACCTCTGGAGCAGAGATAGGGAGCACTCTGCCCTCGGGAGCCTATGACGGCAGTGGACTTGCTTCTGGTTTCCCCACTGTCTCTCTTGTAGACAGGACTTTGGTGGAATCTGTAACCCAGGCTCCAACAGCTCAAGAAGCAGGAGAAGGGCCTTCGGGCATCATGGAACTCAGTGGTGCCCATTCTGGGGCACCAGATGTGTCTGGAGACCATTTGGGATTTTTGGACCAGAGCGGGCTGCAGTCCGGGGGCACTGGGGAGCCATCGAGTACTCCGTATTTTAGCGGGGACTTTTCGGGCACTGTGGATGTAAGTGGAGAATCTTCTGCAGCCACGGGCACCAGTGGGGAGGCCTCAGGACTTCCAGAAGTCACTTTAATCACTTCAGAGTTCGTGGAGGGGGTCACTGAACCAACTGTTTCCCAGGAACTTGCCCAAAGACCCCCTGTGACACACACACCCCAACTTTTTGAGTCCAGTGGAGAAGCCTCTGCATCCGGGGAAATGAGTGGAGCCACGGCAACGCTCCCCGGGGCTGGGGTAGGATCAGTCCCCACATCTGCCTTTCCTGAGGCCGGGGTGGGGGCGTCCGCTGCCCCTGAGGCCAGCGGAGGGGCTTCCGGTTCCCCTGACATAAGTGAAGCCACCTCCACCTTCCCTGACACTGATGTGGAGGGAGCCTCAGGCCTGGCGGTGAGCAGCAGCACCTCGGCCTTTCTGGAAGGCCCGGGGGAGGGCTCGGCCACCCCAGAAGTGCGAGAGGACCCAACCACCACCCAAGATGTGGGCACAGAGGCGTCGGGCTGGCCTTCGGCCCCTCCGACGGCTTCTGGAGACAGGACTGACATCAGCGGAGACCCGTCTGGTCACAGGTCCGGGCTGGACATGGTTATTGGCACCAGCGCCCCAGAGTCTGAATGGACCAAGCAGACCCAGCGCCCTGCAGAGGCGCACCTAGAAATTGAGTCCTCAAGCCCCTTGCACTCAGGAGAAGAGACCCTCAGAGCCGAAACAGCCTCCTACCCTATAGATGCTTCCATCCCAACTCCTCCAGGAGGGACAGACGAATCCGTGGCAACTGTTGCAGGTATTGTTGGGATTTTTTTTCTTTAAATGTGTTCAGGGAAGCAGACTGTAGCTAGGAGGCAGTGTAAATTCCATCTTCACTACCGATTAGCTGTGCAGCCTCAGGTAAGTTTCTTAACCTCTCTGAGCCTCACCTGTTAAATGGGAGTAGTACCAGGGCCAATTCAACAGGATATAAATATACACCAAACAAGTACTCAGCGTCACGCTTTGCACACGGCACACACTCAGAGATTATTGGTTGTTATTGTTAAGTGGAGTTACATCACAAACACAGTTACACGTGAATTCAACTCTCTGTGCTTTGGCAGAGGGACAGAGGAGGGTGACTGTTTACATGACGCTAGAAATTCTACTCATGCCCCTTTCCCGTGGAGTTTCTCCTTCTCTGCGAGAGGAAAGCATGAACCTGTGACATCGACTCCCAGATGTTTATTTCACGCAGGGTGAAGACCTGTACAATTTAGGGGACCTTTGAAGTGTCATTTTGGCTGTCCTGACTCCCCAGTCCAGGGGACTGCTCTGCACAATAGTGGCGGTCTCACCCAGTCCCCACCCAGGCACCAAGCACCGGAAGCTGATGATTTTTCCTCTGCTTTTTGCCTTGGGATCCCTTGTACCTCCCTCTGGGCTAAGAGACCTTTCCCGGCCAAAGAGCCCCACCCCCTCCCCCAGGATCCTAGGGCCAGGTGCCCCAGAGGGACAGAGACCCCAGAAATATGCTTGGCCCAAAGCCAGCCTCATGGGCTTCCGGGTGCCATGTGCCCCAACCTCGAGGTCTGGAGGCCAGGCTGCACCCCAGGCGGCTGTGACCTTGATGCTCAGCGTCTCCCTGAGAGCCGCCACCCTGCCAGTCCCTGCACCAAGGAGCCCTGTGGCAGTGCGATCTGCCGGGAGACAGAGGGACACATCCCATGCCCGTGCCCCCCTGGCCCCACCGGCAAGAGCTGCAATATAGGTAAGACCCTCATTGGCCGTGGGGGTGCAGGCGGGGCAGGAGGGCGACTCCTTCATCCCAAGAAGGGGCCACAGGTCAGAGGAGGCGGCCAAGGCCAGCAGAAGCTCAGGCTTCTCGGCCCGGTGGGGAGAGGTGCGCAGGGACGTGTCCGGGTAGAAACCACAGGATAAACATTCTGTTCCACATGGCAGTTTAGGAGAATAAGTCCAAGTAATTAAACTAAAAGATAGTTTGTCTTTTTTAAGCAAAGATTGTTTTTAAAATTAAAAATGAATCTTTTTAATGTTTACTTATTTTTTGAGAGAGAGACAGAGCACGAGCAGGGGAGGGATAGAGAGAGGGAGACACAGAATCACAAAGCGGCTCCAGGCTCCAAGCTGTCAGCACAGAGCCCGACGCGGGGCTC
>NC_043708.1:133986375-134012272 GCF_006229205.1 Suricata suricatta
AAAGCAAGATGCTTGAATTTTGAAGATAAATCGTGACTTACAAGAAGGGTGGAGTGAAGATGTGAATGGGGAAGAGCCAGTAATGCTTTACGGGTCCCGGGAGGGAAACCCCGGGATGGCTGTCTTGCATCGTGCAGACCCCTCCGTGGCTGGCCCTGGGTGGGGTTTGGGTCCCCTTCTTGCCCTGAAGGAAACAGCAGGCAGTACTTGTCACCCGAAGCTCCAGGATTCACGGCCGCAGGTGGGCTGTGACCTAGCAGCGCCCTGCCCCTGGGCACCGTCCCCCGGGGGCCTCTGTCCTCAGCAATGGGTGAAGCAGCCTGTGGGACACTTGAGGACCCTGGGGTGTGACGCCCAGAACGAGATGATGAGAATCCCCCCGTGTTCCCTGAACACTTTGAGGCCTGTGGCCATGTGGACATTTCCTCTCATCAGATGGCCACCCTGAGGAGAAGAGGTGCCCGGTGACCTCCAAGCTCATTCTCTCGGGTGAGGTCTCTGCACTGCCCCCACGCCCTTACCCCAGCCTCTGGTCCCAGACATGAACGGGCCTCATTCCTCGGACACCTGCAAAATCAGAACCATGAGTCCTGGGGGCAAGCAAAAGCTGCTAGACAAGTAGGGCTGGACCACTGTCCCCCAGGAGCCATTGCTCATGCACAAGGAAGGATGTCTGTGTTTTTATGCGTTGACATATATGCAAATTAATACCTCATAATATACGCGCTCATGGAATATAAATATGCTGTATAGACACAGCACACACAGGACATGTTCTGTATGAACAGGCCCTGGGATGACTCTGGATTCACCCTTTTCTCATTAGGGTCAGCCTTTGGCCAAGTCAGGGGCCTCTGTGGCCAGAGGGGCGGGCTCCCCTTGGGGGTCCTGGCCTTACCCCCCGGGGGGGCAGTATGTCACAGGGCCACAGTCACCTCCGGGACTAGAGCCACATCCCTCCGTCATCCACCTGGATGGGGGGGCAGGGCACTGCCTCTGTCCCGGGAGAGGCTGCCCCTGAAGGAACTGGGGAGACTCGTGTGTGTGCTTTCCAGCAAATGGGGCTCCGCGTCCTCAGTCAGCAGCGGGAATGGCTCTGTCTGTCCCATGGGTGGCGTCCCTGGTGGACATGGTGTCCGGTGTGCACTTCCTCCCTCTGGGGTCCTGGGGGAGAAAGCAGGGACTCCTGTCTTGGGCGAGGGGAGTCTGAGAGGAACAGACTCAGAGCCCAGCGGGACTTTTGGTATCTTCCGACACCTCCCTCCGTTCTTAGCAACTCCTTCCCTAAGCAAAACTGGGACGCTGGGGTCAGGAGTCACAGCAGGGCTCATGAAAGGAGCAGTAGGCGGCACGGACCCTAACTGACCTGCCGGAAGGACAGCCCTTCTCTGGGCGTGTGGACTTCCAAAGACTGCCCCACGGCTTCTTCCCAGACGGCTCTGCGGGTAGCTTGGCAGGTGCCCCTTGCGAAACGGCCGTGCAGAGCGGTCAAGTGCGGGGGGTCTTCAGTCCCTTGTTCAACACGCCCAGCCATACAGAAGCTCCTCCTCGAACACAGTAATCAGTTGCCAGTCTTAGAGAGCGGGGAGATGAACTTCAGGGCAAACAGAATGGAGAGAGGTTTTAGAAGTGGGGCTTGGCCCGTGAGAACCCCACAGCCAAGCCCTCGGTACCTCATTTGTAATAGGGTCCAAGGTAGCGGTTCTCTTCTCTTTAGAAGATTCTGAGGCCTGGGGTCCCACTCCCACAGATTCTGATTGAAATGGTCCTGTGACCTTGGCACTGTTTTTTTTTTTTTAATGTTTATTTAAGTAGGGGGAGGGGCAGAGAGAGAATCCCATAGGCTTCTCCATGTCAGTGCAGAGCCCGATGCGGGGCTTGAACTCACAAACTGTGAGATCTGGCACAGGGGCTTTTAAGACCACCCTGGTGACTCCATTGTGCAGTCAGTGCTGAGAAACTGCTATAAGAATGAGGACTCTCTGGGGGCACCCGGGTGGCTCAGTCGGTTGAGTGTCCGACCTCAGCTCAGGTCATGATCTCACAGCCCGTGAGTTCGAGCCCCGAGTTGGGCTCTGTGCTGACAGTTCGGAGTCTGGAGCCTGCTTCAGATTCTGTGTTTCCCTCTATCTGCCCCTCCCCCACTCACACTCCTTCTCTCTCTCTTCCTCAAAAATAAAATTAAAACATTAAAAAAAATTAAGAAAAAAGAATGAGGAATATCTGAGTACAGCATCTGGCCCAAAGAGGTGTTAATAAAAATTACTTCTGCTTCCCTATCTCTTACTCTCCTGGTTAGAAAAAGCTTTTTTTTTTTTATTTTTTTAATGCTTTTTTTTATTTATTTTTGAGAGACAGATAGAGACAGTGTGAGCAGGGGAGGGTCAGAGAGAGAGGGAGACACAGAATCTGAAACAGGCTCCAGGCTCTGAGCTAGCTGTCAGCACAGAGCCCGACGCAGGGTTCGAACCCACAGACCATGAGATCTGACCTGAGCCAAAGCTGGCCGCTTAACTGACTGAGCCACCCAGGCTCTTCTAGAAAAAGCTTTATCATCTCTAAAGAGAAGGATGCTTCTGAAAGAACCGAGGATCGTGTTGTCTCCACGGTGACCCACTATTGTCTTGTGCTAGAACCAGGAACACAGGCTGTTGAAAGACCAGAGGTCAGTGTCCACCGGGGGTCAGAGGCAGCAAAATGTAGCAGTATTCCAGGGGCAGGATTTGAACACTCAGGGTCATCGTTTGGCTGGTACATGAGGCTGGAGGCTGTGTTTATTTAGTCTTTAAAAGAAAGGACTGGACAATTACCACCAGTGCGTTTAGTCAACGTGCCTTAAATGAGTTCTTGACAAGTTATTCATCTGTACTCTTGACGTCAAAATAAACATCTGTTTGATGGATATTCAGCGATTGGAAGCAGGGCTCTGCCATTCAGTCCACTTGACATGCAGCAGCGGGGCACCTGGGAGGCTCAGTTCGTTAAGACCCGACTCTTGATTTCGGTTCAGGTCATGATCTCAGGTTTGTGAGCTTGAACCCTGGGTCAGCCTGCTTGGGATTCTCGCTCTCTCTCTCTCTCTCTCTCTCTCTCTCTCTCTCTCTCCCCACCTCTTCCCCTGCTCACACTCTGAGGCAGTTGGTCTGAAGAGGGACTCTGGCTTTGGTATTTTTTTTAAAAACCTTTTTAAAAACGTGTTAACTACAGCAGTGATTCTAATGCGTAGCTGAAGTAGAAACAACCGTCCTAAGCAGATCCCACATCCGTTCCCCGGCGGTCACTGGCGCTGCGTGGATTTCTCTAACCCCCGGGGTTAGAAGGCCATGAACTTCACATTTGATCAGCCTCTTTTCTGACTTACTGCCATTCTTCACTTCACAGGCTTGAGGCTCCGCTCTATGATCTGACCCTCTCTTCCCCTAGAGCAGAAATATTTGAATTTCAGTGAACTCTTAGCCGTGGGTGGGAAAATGCTTTCAAAGTAAGTGAAAATACAAAGTTACAAGTGAAAACACAAATTACCCCTTCATAAACTTGACATAACTAAAAGTCTATGGGCAGATTTTAACAGGGAACTACAGTTGACCCTTGAATGGCATCGGGGGTCAGGGGTGCAGCCCCCATGCAGCTGACCATCTGCATGTAAATTCTGACCCCCAAACACTTAACCACTAATAGCCTACTGCTGACCGGAAGGCTTAGTGATAACACAAATAATCAATTGATACTTATTTTGTATGTTCTGTGTATTATATGGAACCTGTTTTTAATGTTTTATTTATTTTTGAGAGAGAGCATGAGCAGGGAGGGGCAGAGAGAGGAGGACAGAGGATCTGAAGCAGGCTCTGTGCTGACAGCAGTGAGCCCGATGCGGGGCTGGAACTCACAAACCATGAGATCATGACCTGGACTGAAGTCGGGCACTTAATCGACCCAGCCACCCAGGCACCTCAATGTACTGTATTCCTCTAATAAAATAAAGTAAGCTAGAGAAAAGAAAATCATAAGGGGGGGGCCACCTAGTTGGCTCAGTCGGTAGAGCATGTGACTGTTGATCTTAGGGTAATGAGTTTGAGCCCCACGTGGGACATAGAACTTAGTCAATTAAAAAAAAAAAAAGAAAATTAAAAGGAAGAGAAAAGACATTTAGAGTACTGTACTATAAAAAATATGCATATTTAGTGGACCTACATACAAATCTATGTTCAAAGGTCAACTATAATAGAATTTAAGAAGCAGGATATTAAAGTTAAATTCAAGATCAAACTTTAAAAAGGTAAGATTTGATTGTACAATTATGGCATACTGCTTAATGATTTTTTTAAGTTTATTTGTTTTTGAGAGAGAGAGAAAGTAGGAGCAGGGGAGAGGCAGAGAGAGGAGAGAGAATCCCAAGCAGGCTCCACACTGTCTGCACAGAGCCCAGCATGGGGCTTGAACCCACAAGCTGTGAGATCATGACCTGAGCAGGAACCAAGATTGAGCCAGCGAATTGTTTCATCATGTTTTGTTTTTGACTTTTTGGATTTTTTTAAATTTATTGTGAGAGAGAGTAAACGGAAGGGGCAGAGAAAGGGAGAGCGAGAACCCCAAGCAGGCTCTGCACTGTCAGCACAGACCCCAATGCGGGGCTCGAACTCACAGACCATGAGAACATGAGCTTAGCTGAAACCAAGAGTCTGACACTTAACCGACTGAGCCACCCAGGCGTCTCCCATCACGTTTATTTTAAAAGCAAATTGGAACTGACAAATATGTTCGTATAACCTTTCTCTCAATTGTGCTACACCAGAGAGCAAGTGTATTTACGCAGGTCTGTCCATCTGATTGATGCTAGCTCCTTACAGGGTGCAGAACATCCACCGGGTTAAGAAGTTGTCTCTCTGCTTCTTGAGGGGGATTTTCTTCCATCTTTGTCCAGGAAAGTTATGTCCAGGGTCACCACGTATAGCTGCCCAGGTTGTACACTGAACAACTTGAGAGGTACTCTTCGTGTCATAGTGTTTCTTATTGGCAGCCCCTTCAGTTGGGTATCACTCAGCCTTTCCTATGAGCCAAATAAACTCCATCTCCCTTGGAGGTCTTAGGCTCTAATTCGAGCAAAAACTGGACCAGACCTCTTCAGGGTGGAGCCTGAGGTCGCCCATTCAGATGCCAAAGCGATCACTTGGAAGTATCTTTATTCCGCTCTGTTATTTCCTGTTATTTTCTCCCCAAAGTTGGAGGTATCTCCAGAGCACCTGGTTCAGGAATAAATCATCCCTTTTGGTTACACTTAGTAGGAAAAGACTCAGTTCTGACACTCCCCAGGGTGTCCCTGCTCAGAGATGACCAGGGACCCATGGCTGGTGCAGCAGAAATGGTAACGAGACGCTGAGATCCAAGACCTCACTGCCCCTCTCCCTCCCCCCAGGCCAGAGGCCCAACTTCCAGCCTCAGTTCGGGTCTCTTCCATCTCTTCCAGTTCTGTCTGCCGGGTTTGCCGGTGTAGGCAGGCCACACGTGTTCCCTTACCTGTACTGTGGCACGTGACATCTGTGCCCTAGGGGGCTCCTGGGAGGGTCACGTGGGGGGGAAGGGACACTTAGCATCTGGCTCAGGGAAGATTCATGAAAGACCAGTTCTTTCTCTTTCCTCTTCTCCTTCGTGCAGTCTGCCCATTGCCCAAAGCCCTTCCCGTCCCCCGCCCGCTGTCACCCTGTCTGGGGTCCCCCACTCTGTGCTCAGCCCAGTGCAACTCCTCTTGAGGTTCCAGAAGACAAGCAATGTCCCAACTGCCCCTCGCAGAAAGAGGCGGGTGCTGCCAGGCTGAGGTGGCTCTTCCCACCAGAGGGAGAGGAGACGGGGCAGGACAGGCCTGAGCGGCTCACAGGAGAGCCCCACGGGGGACGCTCAGCTCTCTTCCTCCAGCTGAAGGCCCCCCTAAACTGCCCTGCCGGCACCCACGGGCTCTCTGGTTCTCAGCATTGGGGCCCGTCCTTCCCTTCTCATCGTTGACCCCCTGGCCCTGCACAAAACAGCTTCTGAACCCAGCAAGGGTCCCTGGGTTTCCGTCACTCTCGCCTCTCAGGTTGTGTGTCAAGGCCAGGAGGAAAAGGACACTGCCGACCCCCCACCCATCCCCCGCGGCCTCAGGCCACCTGGGGGCCAATGATGCCCGGCCCCCATGGTTGGCCAGAGGCTTCAGGGTTGATGCCTGGCTCTTCTCCCCACAGGCCACCCCTGTCCCCTGCTCTGTAGAACTGCTTTAGCGCCTACATTTGCTTCATCCCCCCCTCGCCCAGGCGCTTCCCGTGTCCCATAATGACGCTTAGTGGACAGAAGAGAATGGGGCTCTTCCGGAGCAGGAGAGCAGCCCCCAGCTTCCGCCCAGCCCACCGGCCTGGCCTATTGCTGCTACTGCTGCTGCTGGGAATCCTGGTGCATGCTGGGAATCCAAGTGCATGCTGGGACTCCGGTCAGTTCCTCCATGCATTCTGGTTTTGCTTGGAACAGTTCCTGCCTTGGAACTGTTGGTGTCTAGTCCATGGTGTGCCCTCCCTGAGATGAAGTTAAGGCCTCCATGGGAACGGAGAGACACCCGAGGACTTGAGCGTGTGGGAACAGGCCACCCGCTGCGCAAACCCAGCTCTGGTCCAGGTGGGAGACACCTGCGGCGCACCAGCTAGCGGAAAGGGTCCACAAGACAGCGCTGCTGCCTTCTTATGCGGGGATTGACTTTAAGGCCGAGGCTACTGTGATGGGAGGCAAGACCTGACCCTGGAACACAGGACGCTGCGCACGTGGACGCCACCCATCCACGCTTGGGGCCGGAGGGCTGTATGAACACCACTGCGCGCACACACAGCATTGCCGGGGATCACGGGCCCCACGAGCCAGAGGCACCCATTCATGCCAGCCATGGATTCCTGGGAAGAAGAGCTTCATAATACCTTTTATCTAGGTCCCCAGGGGAAGTCACCCAGAGAAGACCAGCAGGAGCCTTCATAGTGTAAATACGAAGACAGTCAAAGGTCTCCAGGTCTCCGGCTTCTCAGAAAGATGTGAAAAAAATGGATTAAGAAATGCAGTGGGTGAAAACTTGAGGGGAAGACCAATGACTTAAGAACTCAAGTCCCACGAAGAAGTTGGATCAGAAAGAGCATCTCAGGCCTGAAGAGCAGAAGGGAGGAAGAACTGCCGGGGAAGAATAAGCCTGCCCCGTCCTCGGGGTGATGGGCCAGGACTGGGGCTCACCAACTTTATTATTTATTTACTTACTTAAATTGAGAGAGAGAGAGAGAGAGAGAGAGAGATTGCAGGGGACGGGGGCAGAGGGTGAGAGAATCCCAAGCAGGCTCCATGTTCATCACAGAGCCCAATGCAGGGCTCGATCCCACGACCCCAGGCTCATGGCCCAAGCTGAAGTCAAGAGTTAGAGGCTCAACCCACAGAACCACCCACATGCCCCAGTGGTTCACCAGCTTCAAACATTGGTTTCCCACTGGCCAGAATGGAGCCCCTCTAGAAATCGTGACTCACTGGAGAGGTCTGCCTTCTAAGGCCCTAAGATGGAAGGAATTTGGGACAATGCTAAGCCGGTTTCTCTTCCTCCCCTCAAGAGAAAGATGCTGGCTTCATCTTTAGAAGACGCTCTAGGATCTGACTTACTGAAGACAGCGATGGTGTCTACAACCCCCCAGAACTGAATGAGTCTTGTGGGAATATCCCATGGTGCCATGCTCTCATGGCCCTGTATGCTGCAGACCACTTCTGGCCTTTCTGCTCTAGCACCCCACGCATGGCCTGGCCCTCTTGCCTCGATTCACAACTGCAGGGGAAGATAGAAAGAAGAGTTCTCACCAGCCTTCGGGAACTTGACTGCCAGTGTCTGCTCACCACCATGTTCAGAGCCCGTTCAGACCCCAAGGCCTCTTGAAATAGTCACCAAAGAAGGCATCTTGCAGGAGCCACACGATGGGATGTTTGCCTTCAGATGCACCAGATCCCTTCCCCACTGGGAGACCTGGCTCCGGGGCTCCCAGCCTGAGAATCACACACGTCCAGGAAGACCTCTGTTGGATCTTTGGCTCAGCGCTCCAATATGGCGGCAGCAGCAGCAGCAGCAGCAACAGTTCTTAGGAAACCCAGCCGCCCCTCCCAGGGCTCTGGAGAGCAGCAGGGCTGGCCACGCATAAAGAGCCCACAATGCTTTCAAAGCTGGAGTTGCTCGCAGGAGTCCTAATGGTGGCCCTTGGTTTCTTGCAGACATTGATGAGTGCCTCTCAAGCCCTTGTCTGAATGGAGCCACCTGCGTGGACGCCATCGACTCTTTCACATGCTTATGCCTTCCCAGCTACCGAGGGGACCTGTGTGAGATTGGTACGGCCGTCTAGGCTTCAGCTAATGTTACTAACTGCCGCACCCCTCCCTTCTCCTTCACCCCGCCCTTCTAACCACAGGCTCTGGGCCCTGGCCGGGGGCCCCCCAGGTCCATCCAGACAGCCATGTCAGGGGCCATGACCAAGAAGTCTGCTTCACTCACTCCCACTCTTCCTGCTGTGCCCTGCAGAAACCCTCCTCCAGGGCCCTGGCTGATCTGACCGCAGGAGACACATGCAGGCCGGGCCAGCCTGCACTTTGGAAGGCGGGGCTCTGGGGGACCTTTAAAACACTGACCTTCTTCAGGGCTTCCAGACCTGCCGAGACCACATCGAGGTCGGTGCATGCGTCAGACTATGAGGACAGAGCCGATCGGTGCCTTTGTCTTGAAGGAAGCTCTGGGTGGATTAATCGATCGGTCCTCGCTAGGGGTGACACCACAGATCCTCCAGCACAGCCATGAGCATGCGTCTGCCTGCTGTATTGCCCGTGGGATCTCTGTGGCTCCTCTGCAGCCTTGGGACCCATGCTGCACTGGCCACACTGCCTCTCTCTTCTCTGGCAAGAGCTCTGTTTTGTCTGCCTGAGAGCTTCTGGGTCACCAGCATGCTCAAGTCATGCATGAGCAGGGACTGCTGCATGTCACTGTGTCATCACCAGTGTGACAGCTGCCATGTCAATGCCACTCCGGCCCGTGCTTCCTTCCCCCTCCCTCGTGCAAGGCGAAAGGCTGGCCAGAGAGGACAGAACCTCACTGCAAAGGGCGGGGGCTGAGGTTCCCCTCCTGGGTCGAGCCAACCCCTTTGCTCCTGCACCGGGGTCTGACTCCACCCAGGGAGCTGTGTGCCAGGAACCCCCCAGGGCCAGCTGGCGCCCCTGGAGCTCTCACCGCTGATGCTTCTAGTCTCCCCCCCATCCCCCCACTATCCTCCTGAATCTCAGGGCCACCCCAACTCAGAAAGGGGGACATGGGGCTTGTTGTTACTGGTAGATAGATACACAGAACTAGAAGCGTGCCGGGGTTCAAAACCATTTTCTGTGACCTCTCAAGCTGGATGTCCCAGAAACTTCCAGAAAGCAGACGCAACTCCTGGGAAATCTCCCTTTGGTCCCAAGCAGAATGGGGAGGAGTTTTGGATTGCATGTTCCTTGGAGGCACTGCTGAGGTTGCTGGCTGGTGGAGGAACTTAAGGCTTCTGGAAGAAAAGGCCTGCAGCCTCCCATTCTCCATTGCCACCCCGAGACACCAGGACATTGGTGCATGCGGTCCCCGCTGGGGGGATGGAGTGGGGGGAGTGGAGAGTTAGAAGGTTTCTCTCCCCAGGATGTCAAAATATTTGCGCAGGGGAGAAGTGTCTGGTGCGTCCTCACAGACAGCAGCTCTTCCATGCCAGACTAGGAAGGGTGGGGCTCTGCCAGGCCAGTGGCAGGGTCCCCGCAGGGCTCTGCATCCCAGCCGGGCACAGTCGGTTCTGGAGCCGCCCCACTGGGCGCTGGGCCGGGCCACCCAGCCAAGCGAAGCCAAGGTCCATCTCTTCGCCCAGTTCAGGCCCACAAGTGCTTCATGGCTTGGTTGCTGGCCCTGCCGCTCCTCCCAGGCTTCCTGGACTCTGAGTGTGTTGCCCCAGAGCCACCAGCCTGCATGCCGTGTCCCCTCTCAGAGCACTTACGGTCTCAGGTTCACCTGCTCGGCTCAGCCCTCAGCCCTTCCAGCCCTGGAACGAGGTCTCTGGTCTCCCCGCTGGAAGCTGAGCTACCTCTTTGCAGACACTTTCTTTCCAGACCTTTACCTCGTGCCATGGAGAAGCATGGGGACCGGTGGCCTCTTCCCCGGCCCTCCTGCTGCTTGACCTCTTCTCCTCGGGCTGCTGGCCTCTGCCCATCTGTCCTCTCTTTTTGCCTTCCCCACGTGTCTCCCTTTCAGTCCTGCTGAGCACCCACCCCTTTCAGCCTAAGCCTCCTTGCCCTGAGGTCCTGGTCCCCCACTTTCCGGGTCAGTAGCTCACAAGGAGGAGGCGCCATACAGCCTGAGGGGGGTCACGGTCCTGCACTTGGCCCCCAGACCCTGAGCAGCAGCCCTCCCCCACCCAGGAGAAGGAGGAAGAGGGGATCTTGGACTTCCCTCTGTCCCCTGGGGTGCTAACTGCTGTTTGGCCACTGGTTTCCCAAAGAGGAAGTAGGAGCCGAGATGTGCAGCGCCTGCCAGTCTCCCACTAGGGCCCATTTACAGCTACCAGTGAGATGTCACTCGGGGTGGAGATGTGACAAGGCATTCCCAAGGGCTCTCCGGAGCCAGCCCTGCCCCTGCCCCTGTCGGTCCCCCCAGGCTGCTCCAGCAGCTCCAAACCAGCCCCTTCTCCTGAACTCAGAACCCATTACCCACATCTGCTATCCAGAAATTAAATAAAAAGCCGGGGCCCCCGGGGTCATGGACCCCGATTCGGCTACCTCCTCCTCCAAGAAAGAGGCAGATACCATGGGCGCTGCTGGAGCGAGCTCAGATCGACAGAGCTTTGAGTCATCTGTAAACCCAAAGCAGACTTCTTTCTGCTCCTCTGCCCCCACCCAAGGTGCCATTCCATGCCCCCAGCACTGCCTGCGGCTCCCTGCCTCCCTCACGCTCCCAGCCGGCCCACCCTCCCTCCCCGGGGGAGCCCCTGGGAGACTCTGAACCATGTTGGGCCTTAGCCTCAACACCTCCCACCTCGCCACCTCTCTTTTCCAGCCCTGCCGAGCAGGCACCGGCCAGAGAAAAGCTCTGGGGGACAGGGAAGGGGCGACATCAGGAAAAGAAAGGGTGTGGATGTGCCCAGAGGTTCCGGGGCTCCAGGGCCAAGCCTTCCCGGCTTCTGACCAGCCTCATCCGTATGGGCCTCTCCCTTCAAGGATGGACATTGAAGGCCGGGTGAATGTAGGAACCTGGCATAAGACTGACGGCACCGGACACCCGCGGTCGGCCCCAGGGCCCCTGTCTTCAAGCCCCTGACCTGTGTTGCAGACCAAGAGCTGTGTGAGGAGGGCTGGACCAAGTTCCAGGGCCACTGTTACCGCTACTTCCCCGACCGCGAGAGCTGGGTGGATGCGGAGAGCCGGTGTCGGGCCCAGCAGTCACACCTGAGCAGCATTGTGACCCCTGAGGAGCAGGAGTTTGTCAACAGTGAGTGTGGGGGGCCTCACCCACCAGAGGCTGCAGGGGTGGGGGTGGGGGGAGCGGTGCAGCGGTGCAGGGAGGGAAGGAAGGGAGTTTCCACAGCCAGGGCTGCACCTGGAAGCCCACTACAGGCCACAGCCAGGGCCAGACTAACACCGTGGCTGTCACCAGTCCACTCCAGCCTGGGCGGTGGCCGGAGCACACTCCAGCTGTGCATGTGCTGAGAGCCTTGTCAGGGCCTTGGAAGCAGGTGGCATGCTCCTAGGAGCCCACCGGCCTCCTGCCACCCCTCCGTTTCCTCGGCCTCTGTGAGCTCCGGTTCCGCAGACGTCCCCAGGGTGTCGGGTGCCATGCCCAACGCCCCTGCCTCTCTCTAGACAACGCCCAGGACTACCAGTGGATCGGCCTGAACGACAGGACCATTGAAGGGGACTTCCGCTGGTCAGATGGACACTCCCTGGTAAGTCCCGGGGAGCGCTGGTGGGTCAGAGCAGGGGAGCAGAGACCCCCCGCCCCCCCGAGAGGGACGTGTGGCTGGGAGCCCTGGGGGCAGGGACTGTGTCTCGTTCATCTCTGCGTCCGGAGACCAGCCCAACGCTGGGCAAGTTGAGTCAATACTGGCCTGGGAAGAGAGGGATGAGGAAGACAATGAGAATGAAGGCAGACCACCAGGAGGGCCACATGGACGTTGAGAGGGCTTCCTCGTCCCCAAAGGACTCGAGTCTGCCCAATATAGATGCCAAGTTGACGGTACACATAGGTCAGCTGAGGACATCAGGGAAGGCTCCCTGGAAGAGGTGAACGGCCACAGAGCCCTGTCTCTACTGGCCAGTCCTACCCAAGCAAGGCAGCAGCAAGGCCGGGACCCTGCTGGAGGGGGAGCGGCCTGGGCTCCAGGTGAAGGACTGAGAAGAAGGTGGGGTCAAGCTCCTGCCTTATCCTTACCCCTGCCCCCCTCCACCCCACCCCTGCAGCAATTTGAGAATTGGCGCCCCAACCAGCCGGACAACTTCTTTGTCAGCGGAGAGGACTGCGTGGTCATGATCTGGCACGAGAAGGGAGAGTGGAATGACGTGCCCTGCAATTACTACCTGCCCTTCACGTGCAAAAAGGGCACAGGTGAGCGGCCGCCTGCGGGGGGGGGGGGGGGGGGGGGGGAGGGGTGTCCAGCCTGGGTGCAGTAAAGACATTAGCCTCCTCCTGCTGTGGGACCTGGGGCGGGTCCTCTTGGCTCCTGGCTGCTGGTGACCCCTCACCGCTGGTCTTGGGGGTGTCCAGTGTCCCAGGGCCAAAGGCAAGAGCAGGTCCGCTCTTAGGGACTGTTGACAGGGACAGGTGAGGGTCACAGGCTAGAGGACAGACCGGCCCCTACACACACACACACACACACACACACACACACACACACACGCAGTCCCCTGGGCACCAGCACAGAAAGTCACCCGCGATGGCACGGGAGCCCCCGTTCTCCTTGGCTGTCAGGCCATGGCCCTCAGCTGGGAGTCTGTGGACACAGAACTCACCCATCCTTTCCATCCTCTTCCCTGTATCGGCTGTCTTCTTCTTTTTAATGTTTATTTATTTTTGAGAGAGAGAGAGAGAAGGAGACAGGATCTGAAGCGGGCTCTGTACTGACAGCAGAGAGCCTGATGTGGGGCTCAAACTCACGAACCATGAGATCACAACCTGAGCCAAAGTCAGACGTTTAACTGACTGGGCCACCCAGGCGCCCCCCCCCCATACCGGCTGTTTTCGTAAATAAGTCACAGGCGATCTGTCTGGCTCTGTCCACTGTTCCCATCTTTCTCGGTCCGTATTGTCTTTTCCTCGTCCCCTCCAGACCCTCCTTTTATTCCCGCCCTGCTGGTCTAAGTCACCGAGGACCACAGACATTATAACCAGTGGTTTCCAGGTTCTCAGCACAGCATGAAAATGCCCCTTTGCCAGCCACCAGGGCCGGTGGCCAAGCGGCCAGGCTCCGTGCCCCTTCCTTGGGCTCTGGGAAGTGTCGTCGCAGCTACAGGGGGCCACACAGGCTCGTCACCGCATAAGCCATGACGAGGGACCCTCCGAGAGCTCCTTCTGAAGGGTGTTTGCCCCTCAGTGGCCTGTGGAGATCCCCCGGTGGTGGAACACGCCAGGACCTTCGGGCAGAAGAAGGACCGGTACGAGATCAATTCCCTGGTTCGGTACCAGTGCACGGAGGGCTTTGTCCAGCGCCACGTGCCCACCATCCGGTGCCAGCCCAGCGGGCACTGGGAGGAGCCTCGGATCACCTGCACAGACCGTGAGCACCCACCCCTGTCCACCCTCAACCAGCACAGTGTTAGATCCCGCCACCCTGTCCCCCTTCCTGTTCTGGCAGCACAGCGGTGGCCCCTTCTGGGGATCCTGAACACCAGCCATCTGCATCATCCCTGGGCTCAATCCCACTCTCTCCCCGTGCCCTCAGGGGGGGCTCGCTTTCCCAGAGAGGAGGAAGGAAAGAACTGGAGGCCTCCTTTCCTTTCCGACAGCACCTCAAAGCCCCTTAGCCCAAGTTGGTGCCAAGTAAATCAAAACCAGAGAGTAGGTAGATCAGGTTGCCTTCTTGAGCCCATGCTTTCTGCAGGGAAGGGAGGCAGCAGACAAGGGGCGAGTGGGGAGGGGTGAGGCCTGCCTGCTTCCTTCTAAGCCGCCAGGACTCTCCCATTGCAGCCTCCACGTACAAGCGCAGGCTACAGAAGCGGAGCTCCCGGGGCCCCCGGAGGAGCCGCCCCAGCACAGCCCACTGAAAGCATCCAGGAGGCGCCCAGGATGCTGAGCCCAGGAGCCTCGCCAGGCTGACATCCCTCACGGATGGTGTCCTCTTCTTGTCGCTTTCTGTCATATAAGGAATTCCATTAAAGAAGGAAAAGAAAACAAATCCCACATTGTGTATGCACCCCCCCACCCCACCCCCAAATCGCCAAAACTGCATCTGATTTCCCCCCCCCAATGCCAAAGCCAAGCAAGCATATTGTAACCCGTGGACTGAGATTAGAGACATTTCTTCAATCTCCCGTTGTGCCTTTCCAGGGATCAGCGCAGGGACAGGGGGAGAAGGGGAGGGGTTAAGTTAAATAAAGAAGATTATTTTTTGTTTCCTGACTTTATCCAAAAGCAATGCAATCTTTGGTTCTTTCGCCCCCAGGGAGAGCTAGGGAGGGGGGAGGGAGGGGCAGGAGGCACTGCAGCCCGAACCGAACCGCAGCTGAATGTATTAGATGAGGACCCCGGTGTCTCTCCATCTGCATCCAGGAGGGAGAAGCCTGGGAGAGAGGGTGCGGGTTCCACAGAGGGTGAGGGGGCAGGAGAGAGCTATTGAGGGATCTTCCGCTGCGTGGGGGTCAGGTTCCCTCCCAGGGTCTCTCTGTCAGCATACCCTCACCCGGGTCTGCCACCCAGCGGGTGTCGATCTCGGCAGGGCTGGGTTGGAGGGGCACTTCCTTTTCAGGGGGAGTGCCCCCCCAACCCCTCTCCCCCTCCCCCACCCCCGGGACCGTGCAGGCACCAGAGTTCCGTGCACCTATTTATATTTTTGAAAACGAGATTATGATAATTATAATAATAAAGACATTGGAAGAGATCTATTTCTTTTCTTTTCCCTTCTTTTTTTAAAGAGAAGGCAACCGTTGGTCTGAGGACTCCTGAAGGGGCTCTTACGGAATGGAGGCAGTCGGGACACTTTTTGATCAAATGATCCCGAACTGGGTGAATCTCGTCTGTTCAGAAAGCCTGGAAAAGTCAGTCACATCTGTTGTGCTTTATTTTAGTGAGGGTGCCAGTGTGTTGGATAGACTCTGTGTGTGTGTGTGTGTGTGTGTGTGTGTGCACGCATGTGTTTGTGTGAAAGCCAGTGAGTGCTGTGTGTGGATTTGCAAGCTGGCACACGGTCAAAGGACAACTCAAATGAGAATCTGGTCACTTTGCATGGTCTGGTTGATGTCACACTGCTCACAGAGGGGTTGCTTGGTAGAGTAAGTCCAGAGCAGAAGCAAAATCAGGATTTATAAGAGAACAAAAACTGAAAACAAAAGACAGCCTGGAAACGGGGAATCTTTGCTTACACGTATTTGTGGTTGGCTAGTTAGCAGGGCACTAGCCAAAAGATCTGGGCATCCTGCCCTTAAGCAGACTGTAGGATATCACCGGAAACTACTTCAATTGCTTATGGATCCCGCAGCAACCCTGAAGTTGAGCCAGAGCGTGCATGCCAGGCCCTGTCCCGCCACCAGCCTGCTCCTTAGGAGGCTAAGTTGGTGCCGCCCTGCCCCGTCACACTTGCTCAGTGGCGTGTGTGTTGGCGAGTGTGTCTGAGTGCCGGTGAGTGCATGCTGGTGAGTTTGCTGGTATCTTTTCGGGGGTGTATGCGTGTGGTCGAGTATTTATTGGTGAATATATACAAGGGTCCAGATCACCTACAAGTCTGGACAAAAGTAGAGGGTTACAGGGATGGTGACATAGAAGGGACACAATAATTATATAATTGATGGATTGATGCTGGGAGTACAGCTTGGCCTGTGGTTTTCACACGTGAGCCTGCATCAGGATCAAGAGGGTTTGTGACTCTGTGGGTCTGGGGTGGGGCCAAGAAATTTGCATTTCTGGTAATTTCCCAGGGATGCTGCCTGGCCATACTTTGGGAAGCAAGGGCCTACTGGAGAACAGACTACATAACCTACTGAGGGTGCCTGAGGTGTGCCTGAGCAGAGGCAGCGGGCTTCCTGAGGCCAGGGGAGGGGGAGCAGAGGGTGAGACACAGAGGGGGCTGGTCTAGAGATCCTTTGGGGACGCACAGCCTTCTCTGTCTCTTGAGAGGCACCTCCGTCTCTTCTGGACCCAGACACACAGGCTGGGAGTGGAGACGATGACCAAGCAGGCAGGGGCCTCCAGCTGCAGGGCCAGCGCCCCCACAGGGCGTGCCACAGGGCAGGTGAGCCACACCACAGCGCCCCGAAGGTGCAGCACACCGAGATTCCTGGTACAGAACTGCCTCCCGTGCCCTTGGGGCAGGAAGCTGAGCCTCTGACACTGAAGAAAGCAGAGAACTAGACACGGGGTGGGGTCTCAGCACCATTTATTGTCCCAAGAAAGTACACACACCTGAGGGCCACTCCCCAAACAGGGAAAAGTGAGAACAAAATACAGATTCCTTGGTACGGAGAGAGAAGGTAAAAAGGGGGAGGGAAATCGCTTCCTTTCCTGGGACTTCACATAGAAGCCTAGTGATCCACTTCCGGCCCAAGCTCCTCAGGGGCGCTGACCTGGGCCAGCAGCTTCGCAGAGAAGTGGGAGCAGGCAGGGGACCACAAGGCCCCGCGCCCAACTCCAGGGACCCCTGGACACCCTCCCCTCCCCCCAGGATGAGGGGTAGGGGAGCCGTGGCCACCACGTGTCATTGCCCGCTCTGGGCTCTGGCCTCCCTAGGGCAGGGACAGGGACTACTACGTTCAGCGATGGCAGAGATCCCTCGTGAGCCCATGGAAGAGAGGGGCAGAGGGGTTCCTGGGGAGAGGGGAGAGTCTTGTGTCCACCTAAGCAAAGAGAGGATTTGGAATCTTGGATTTACAAAACAAACAAAAACACAGCAGTTAAAAAAATTAATTTGATAAGTATCAAAACAATACAAACACTGCCCCAACCTGCAAGGTGCAAGGAACCGCTCAATAAATAGAGCCCGCGCGGCGAGGGGGCGGGGTCTCGCGCGGGAGGGGCGTGGCTAGCGCGGGAGGGGCGGAGACTAGCGCGGGCGGTAGCAGTAGACGCCATACGTGCGGCTCTGCGGGTCTGGGAAGCCGAAGCTTCGGATGCCTGGCGCCAGGGGACCGCAGTTGGGACGCGGGCGAACCACAGGGTAGCGGGCGCTGCCATCTGCCAGCCAGCCGGCGTCACAACGGTCCAGGCCACGGAACTTCCAGGCGGCAAAGAGCTGGCCAACCTTGGCAATCCGGGCGCCGTCTTCCCGGCAGGCCTCCTCTGCCTCCGCCAGGGTCAGCTTCTCGGGGTGCTCCAGGTAGTACACCTGCCCTGTGGGAAAGCGGGGCGTGAGGTGGGGGGCAGCGGAGGGGGTGGCCAGAGGGGACGGCGAGGGGCTGCAGAAACGCCAGCCCATCCAGACCTCACCCAACAGACCTGGCAATTATGAGCCCGGAGGGCCGCCAGGCCGTGGGTACTCTGGGGATGGCTTCCGGTCCTGATCCCTTCTGAGGATCCCATCCCACCTGCGGCGGGGCTAGGGTCCCTCCAGTGGTGTCTGTGCTCCACCCCACCCTTAATCGCACCCTGGGTGGGCACCCCACCTGGACTGGACCAGAGTCTCTCACCCATTTACTAAGCACCTACTATACGTGCCAGGACACTCTTCTGAGTGACAATGAATCAAGGTCTGTTTTTGTTTATCTTCCCAATAAATGATCCTCTTTGTGAGGACAGACCCTGCTTTGTCTGTGACGCCCAGAGCCTCCTCTGGGCCCCAGCACGCTCTCAGAACATGTCTGCTGAACGATTAAACCAGTGATCCGTGTGAAACAGCAACAAAGCGCTCAAACCTCAGCCAGTCGTGGCTCCAAAGCCTGCAGGGGCTCCAGGTGAGGGGGCAGACAGGTCCCAAAGGCCCCCAGATCCTGCCCCCCCCCCCCCCCCCCCCCCCCCCCCCCCGGCCTGTGCCCGCCCAGCCACGGCACTCACCCTTGAGGGCAGCAGAGAAGCAGAATACGTCGTAGCGGTGCAGGCGGCGGTGCCGCGGGCCGTAGCTGCGCACTCCGGGTGCCAGGCCCAGGCCACCGCAGCGCTGCCGGGCCAGCGTGACCGGGTACTGCACCGAGGCGTCCTGCAGCCAGCCTGCGTTACACCAGTCCAGGCCCTCCTCCCAGGCCCGAAATAGCTGCTCGAAGGAGGCCACCACAGCGTCCTGCTCCTCACATGCCCGCTGGGCCTCGTGGAAGTTGAGCTGGTAGCGCCCCCGGGGATGCTGGTAGGGAAAGACCACACCTGCGGAGGGAGGGAGGGAGGGAGGGAAGAGGGGCTAGAATGGGTGGGCAGGGGCCCAGCTGGCTGGAGACCCCAGTCCCTGCCCCCAGCACTCGAAAAACATGTGATTAGCTTGTTAAGGTCAAGAGTGAATCAGCCAGTGAATGTCCCCAAGTATAGACTGGGAATGAATACCACATAACTCCCAGGGCCGTCGCAAGAACCCCATAGCCTTGGACTCAATATGTCCCTCCCCCCCCACTGCCTCCCAGATCATATGCTGAGATCCTGAGGCCCGATGTGGTGGGATCAGGAGGTGGGGCCCTCAGGAGGCACTTAGGTCATGAGAGTGACAACCTGTAAGAGACCCCCCCCCCGAGGTCCCTCGCCCCTTCCATCATGTGAGGACACGGCGAGCAGTCTGTGACCTGGCAGAGAGCTCCCGCCTGCCCATGCTGGAACTCCCCGCCCCCGCCCCAGCCCCATCAGGGATGAGGAACGTGACCCCTCCGGCCACCACGTGGACTAGGGAGGTGGGTGCATGGTAAAAGCCCTTGACTTGCAATTTATCTTCACCTCCTCAGAAGGAGGTACAGGGGGCACTACCCAAATCCTCACGTGGGAGGGGACAGGAGGTCCAAGGGGTGGAGCATCTACCCAGGATGCCGCGGCAGGGAGGGGGTGCGTGTGAGCCCCCCACTGCCTTTCCATCTGCCCCAGCTGTCTCCCTAACAGGGTGGAAAGGTCTGAGGATGCACAGCCCTGTCCCAGACACAGGGAAGGGACTGCCCACCCTGGAGCCCGCACACAGGGTCTGGCTACTTTGGACAGCCCTGGGTTGTGATGGCTGGTTTGGTTTTGTCTATGTTTTTTTCATTAGAAGAATTTTACATAAAAATCCAGAGAATTTCATGTAAAAATATGGGAATGTCAAATCAGAAACCCTGGGTGCATGGGTGGGGTCTGCCTCTGGGCCTGAGCAGGGCACTCCTCTGGGATAAGATGAGGGTCCAACTGCGTGCCCCAGTCCCCACCCCTCCTGTCACTTGCACTGGGCCGCCTGCTTGGTTTCGCTGGTGTCTCAGCCCCATCTCTAATTAGCTGTCGGTCCAGCTCCCACTTTCCTCCCTCTGTCTGGGCCAGAGGAAGTAGTGGGTTCTAGAGCCCTAAGGCCTGGGGTCAGTGTCCTACACTCTCATTCATGAGCTGTGTGATCTTAGAGAAGTTCCTTGACCCCCCCTGTGCCTCTGTCTCCTCATCTGTAAAACAGGGGTGATGCTAACAGTAGGGGTGGTCTTGACTCCATGCCTGCCTGACGCGCAGAGTTCTAGATGCTGTCTCAGGGCCTCACCCCGCAGCTCCAGCTCCACAAGGCCGCTCTCGTCCTCCAGCCCGTCGATGACCTCACAGCGGTAGCGCCCCGAGTCCTCCAGCCGCAGGTCCCAGATCTGCAGCGATGCTTCACGCTCCCCGCCCTGCGGCAGGCGCACCCGGCCACGGTAGTCTCCGAAGGAGCGGTGCCTCAGCCCGATGGCCACCAGCACGTCCTGCTCCGGGGCCCCATCCTCCGACAGCTTCCACCACTTGATGCGCACTGGCCTCGGGGACAGCAGGGCCGGCTCGTAGCGGTAGCGGCAGGGCAGGGTCACATTGGCCCCGAGCTGGGAGAACAGGGTCTCCTCGGGCGTCTCCACCACCAGCTTCACCCCATTGAAGATGCCTGCGGGAGAGGCGGGGTGCAGATGGGCACCTGGGTGGCACACGAGCACCCCTGTGGCGGCCACTCCCAGCCTCGTCCCCAGCTCCCTCCGGGCTGGAGCTGCGGCTCCTACCAAGGGGGGCTCTTTGTCCCCTCCCCCTTGAATCCGCGCTTGCCACTTGCTTTGACCAATCAAATGTGGCAGAGGTGACTGTTCCGTTGTGCCTGCTCTGAGCCTGGGCTCCAGGAGGCCCGGAGGCTTCTGCTCTTTCTCAGAACCCCGCCAACCTCCATGAGAACGGGCCTGGGTTCACCCGCCGGAAAAGGAGAGCCCCGCATGGAGCAGGACACGAGCCCTCCCAGAGAGGCCATCCTCGGCCAAGCAGCCTCCTGCCGACTGCAGGCCCAGGCCCCGCTCATTCAGGAGCGAGGAAGTGGGCGCCGGCCCACAATGCTGACCAGGGAGTGAGGAGCAGAAAACAAACAAAAAACCCAAAAACTAACAAACAAAAAACATAGCAGTTGTCTTAAACCATTAAGTTTGTGCATAAGAAGCTTGCTGATGTAGCAGGTCGTAAGAGCACCCCCATATCAGGGGGCTTTGGGACTCGGGTCGCCCTGAGTGTCCTTCCCTACCATGTTGGCCATGGGAGAACACAGTTTGCCCTTCACTGTCCGTCCATCTGTCCTCCGTGATTCTCCCCCAAATACTGAGAGAGCCAGGTGAGAGGAGGCAGGACTTCCCCAGGAGACAACACTCGGGGCTCACGGGTTCCAATAAACACAGAGCAGCAGGAGAGAGGAGGCTCCCTGCAGAGGACGTCATGCTGCAAAAGTCAGATGCTCTGGTGAAGTGGTTCCCAAAGTGGGGTCCCCGAGGCGGCAGCAGCAACATCCCTGGGCACCCGTTACGAATGCAAACTCCCGGCCCCACCCCAGACCTCCTGAACCAAAAACTGGCAGGGGGGCCCAGGGATCAGTGTGTTAGCCACTCTCAGGGGACTTGGCTGGTCACTCAAGCTGGAGAAAGGACCTGCTCCGGGCCGGCAGGAGGCACAGAGGCCTGAGGCCCCAGGATGAGAGGCAGGTCAGCCAGGCTTGTGTGTTGGCCCCAACTTTCCACAAACCTAATCTGGTCAAGTCTAGAGAAATCCACCGATTCGACAAACCACCTTCCTTATTCATAGAAGGAGGTAATAACGGTGACAGCGGGCTGCTGTAGGCCTCCAGTCAGGAGACGTGGGACACCTGGTGCACAGAACAGGCTCAAGGGACATGAGGCAGGACTGGCATTTGGTGGCTACATCCTTTGTGTGCCCCAGCGCCCTTTAGTCAAGCTGTGCTTGAAGCTGTAATCTGAAGACAATGAGAATGTTTAGCTGGTCCATATGCATCCATATAACAAAACCCTATATGGCCAGAAAAAAAAACACAAAACAACAAAAAAACACAAAAACACTATACAGCCAGGTAAAATAGCCTGGCAGCTGTATATCCATTCACTGACCTTGGGGTGGGAGGGGGACTGTATTCTATGAAGTGATGACAAGATTCCCAAACCACATGTATAGCAGGAGGTTAAAGACAACCTTCCTAATCACACGGAGAAGGCTGGAGGTAGCAATGGTTCCCCCAGGTGGGGGCAACTCCGTGATTTTGCTTGCACGTATTCAGAGACTGAAGGGAAATGGTGAAATCACAGGTAGAAAGTTTCGGTTTTTAAGTCTCCCTGAATCTCATTCAAGGAGTGTTTCTACAAAAAAGTACATTCTAAGCCACCGGAGGGTGGGAGGTCAGATCGTCATGCCCCAAGTCATCCAGGTCCTAATTCCTGGGACCTGTGAGGGTCACCTTCTACGGCAAAGCGGGCTCTACAGGACGCTAAGTTAAGGAATGCAGTCACAAGTGTCTGTTTAGAAGGAGGCGGAGGAGATGGGACTATGGACGGAGAAGGCGTGGGATTGGGTGATGCAGCTATAAGTCAAGGTCCGTCAGCAGCCACCAGACACTGGGAGGGACAAGGAACAGATTCTCCCTGAGAGCCTAAGTGGGGCTCATGTCACGACCAGAGGGCTGGGAAGTGTCCGTCTCCTCGGACCTTCCACAAGCCAATCTCAGCGTGGGTTCTTAAGATCTGCATGCCCTGGGAGGCTGGCTCAGCTCTGTGAGCGTCCGTTTCCTCATCTAGGAAATGAAATCATCCACAGGATCTGTTTCAGGTGCTGCGGGGGCAGCCAGTGTCAGCTCGGCCTGGTCGGTGCCCTCAATGGTAGGGTTGTTAAGCTTGCCTAGAGGTCAGGTGTTTGTGAGAATTGTGAGACCACGTATGGAAGGTGCCTAGAAGCGTGCCTGACACATAGTAGGTGCACAACACATGCGAACTAAAAAGTCACCTGCCCTGCGGCTCCTGGAAGGCTCAGTCAGTTGAGCATCCGAATTCAGCTCAGGTCATGATCTCACAGTTCATGGGTTCGAGCCCCACATTCAAGCTGACAGCTCGAAGCCGAGAGCCTGCTTCAGATTCTGCGTCTCCCTCTCTCTCTGCCTCTCACCCCCACACCCTCCCAAAATAAATAGTTAAAAATATATCTTTTAAAAAGTCACCTGTCCAAAGCCACGTAGCTAGTAAGTGGCAAAATTGAGATTCAAACTCTCATCTGTCTAATCTCAAACCCCCCTTCCACTGAGGAACTCCCAAGAGAGGTCACATTTAAGTTGGATCTTGGAAAACTGGCAGGACTCTGGGAGTGTTCTTAAATGCACTGATGTCGCGCACAGGTGATTGTCAAGTGCCTTTGGCTCCAATGCGCTCAAGCCTGAGGGACTAGCAAACAGAGTAACTGAACCAGCCCTTGCGCTGATCTTAGAAATGCACCTGGTTCCCTGCACAGGGGGATAGGGAAGGGGCTGCTGGCTCCGTGCCCTGTCCCCTGTCCTGGCCTGGAAACTACATATCACAGCAGGAACCAGGAGAGGTCTTGGTCACCCGGAGGAGCTCAGAGCCAGACCCGGGAGGCCGCCCACCTTCGCCGTGGCCGGTGCCCGGGTCCCGGCCGTTGGGGGTGTTGGAGTAGTAGAAGCCGTTGTAGAAGGGCAGCCCGGAGACCCCAGGCAGCAAGTACAGCAGGAGCAGCGGGCACATGGCGTCGCACACGGCTGCAGTGCCAGGGGGTCGGGGCACGGCTGGAGCCCAGGGCAGGCTGGGAAGAGGAGAAAAACCAGTTAGGGAAGCCTGCTGCGGGGGGTCGGTCAGGACCCCTGGGTTCCAGCACCCACCCGTCCGCTCACTCAACAGGTCATTCTGGAGCACCTGCTCGGCAGGCCCTGTTCCCCGAGCTGAGAAGATGCCCTGGAGGAGGCCAGGTTGCTGCCCTCAGGGCACTGCCCCTCCACAGGCATGATGGGCCACCAGGAAGCCAGCAAAGTCTAGAGAGGAGCCAGGAGGAGGCAGAAGTCCTGGAGAAAATGACACAGGGCGATGCGCGGTGTCAACAGTTTGCAAACCGCACGTTTGAAGTTGAGAAGTTGTGAGCAGCCTTTCTTAAAGACATCACAGAGACAAGACTGGAAAATCTCGGGGTGCATTCATGTTTTGTGAGGGGAGTCGAGGAACTTTTGTTTCAGTCCAGAGATGTCCTTTGTGGTGGGGGCGGGGGGGGGGGGAACAGGGAGGTCACAACGTAAAATTTCTTATCCTGAGTCAAGGTCAAAAACAAAAACCCATTCCAACTTTGGTGACCACATAAGTAAAAACAGGTAGGTAGTCCGTGGCTGTAGTTTTTTTTTTTTATGTTGTATTTAAATATTATACCTTGATTACTGAGGGGGTTTGGTGCACGCACACTCTCCCCCCCTCACTTATTTTGCACGCAAGGCTAATGCTTCACTCACCTGTCCCTCATCACCATTTGCCGAGCGCCTAAGGGTTTAAAAGACCAGCAGCCTTGGACACACACAGTGCAGAGACGCGAGCTGTGTGCGGCGGATTGGGGGGACGGGTACAGAAGGAACGTGAAAACCCTACTGCAGACCTGGGCGTTAGCCAGCTGGAAAGGGCACTAAGGTGTCCCCAGCCAAGGGCAGGGCAACCACAAAAACCCAGAGGCTAGAGGGAATATGGGGGGGCGGGCTGAGAATGTGCTGGAAACTCTCCATCTGTGCTTTTCTCTGTCCTGCTCTGATCTCCAGTGGTTTCTGTTGGGTGGGGGGCCGGCTTCTGGCTTCCAGCGGGCTTCTCTCCCCAGCACCTGCCCTTACAGGACCTGTAACCCTCTTTCCTCCCCCTTCCCCCAAGATCTTGGGGGGGCAGTGACTGCTATTGCCTGTCTTCTCCCTTGTTACCCCTGCTCTCGAAGCCAGCCAGTCCCTCTCTGTTAGTCTCTTTAGTGGAACCACCTAAGGTGAATTCTTCCTGCCAAGACCCTGGCTGAGCTAGGAGAGAGGCAGTGAGCCCTTGGGGCCCAAAGACCAGATTTCCCCTTCTCTTTCCCCCAAAGTCCCTGGGTGCCAGGAAGGGCTGTAAGCAGAGGGGCCACAGGATCAGACAAACCTCTCAAAAGCGCCCCCCCCGCAGCAGAGGCTAAAAGGAAAGGAGAGTGTGAGTTATCAAGGCCAGGGCAGCAGCGGGCATTGGGAAGTATGATCCTGCAGCAACGTGGAAAAATGCTTAGGGTGTAATTTAAGATGGACAAAGCAGTTGTAAGAACTGCCACTCTACTATGATTGTAAGGTTGTGGCCTGTGAGTGTATGTTGTGTGAAACCAGATTGGGAGGGAACAGTAAGAAGAGTTGGAGGGGAAAAGCTGCAGGGTGGGGGAGGAAGGTGGGGAGGAAGGTGGGGAGAAGGGGAAAAGAAAGAGGGGCACCTGGGTGACTCAGTCAAGCATCTAACTTCTGGAGTGGGTTCAAATCCCAGCTCTGCCACATCCTAGCTTCTGCTCGGGTCATGATCTCACAGTCTGTGGGTTTGAGTCCCATGTTGGGTTTAGAGATGACCTCCATCTGCTTCAGATTGTCTCCCTCTCTGCCTCTCCACTACCCATGCATGTGACCTTGTGCTCTCTGGCTCCCAAAGGTAAGTAGATGTTAAAAATAAACCACAGAACCTGTAAGGGTGGTCGGATTATGCAGGGAACCGTCTTGTCTCCAGAACAGTTAGGAACTCTTGGGAGAGTTGGGGGAATATGCAGGAAGTTCAGAGGTAGAATGCACTGCTCTCTTAGACCCCTTTGGAGAGAGCCTGAAGCCCAGATCACCCTCTGGGTTGGGCATTACAGTTAAGACCCCACCCTTCCCAGGTCTCGCTTCTTCCAAGAGGCCCCAGGTGACCCTGCTAAAGCCTCGTGGGGACTTGGATCAGGGCAACCCCGGCACAATCGGGCGACCTAATACAAGCCTGGAGGTGGGCAGGAGGATCTGGGTTCAAATCGCATCTCCAGTGCTGACTGGCTGTATGACTGCAGGCCGGTTTCCTCATCTGGGAAACCAAGGTCGTAAAACTCCGTGTCCTGCTTCTCCCCCCCGTGCAGTCTCCTTTTCTACAGCAAAGGTTCTAGGCAGGTGCGCGACTGCTCAGCTGAAAGCTGTTTCCAGCCTCCCTTTGCAGCGAGGAGGGGTGGAGCTGGGCAGCGGGATGAGCGTGCCCCACACAAGTCTTCGGTTAAAACGGGGATGGGGGGCACCTGGGTGGCCCAGTC